>NW_009698423.1:19153-61219 GCF_000703405.1 Apaloderma vittatum
TGTTATGGTAAAAATAAATAAATTTAAAACCAACGAACAACTATTTTGGGGGGTTCTTCAGAGGGAAAGCTAATTATGAGGTTTGTGTGGTGCGACCACACGAGGGAGCCGTCTCCTCAAAAATTCACAAGTTTCACAGCATTGAAACCAAAGCCAGCACAACCTACCAGGTCCCGGGTGACACTAAAGGGCACGGCCACTGGCCCGGGGCCAGCATCATAAACCACACATCAGCCCGGCCAAGCCTTCAGGAAAGCCACGGAGAGATGAAATCCCCAAATGGCAACACAAAGCCCATTTTTTGTACTCTTCCCGATACAACTGAACACAGATGAAGCTTAAGAGTAATCATCCCAGCAGTGAAGTGCATCGCTTCTGCCCTAAAAACAAGCTCAGGGTGATAATAACAGGGATCAATCTCATAGGCAAAGAGTATGACAAACCCAACCCTGGAAATCCAAGGTATACAACTTCTATATTTTGCCCTTTAATATTTTGTCCCCAGCTTTCCTTGCCCTTGCCTCCCACCACTGCTCTGGCTCCTCCAGCATCTCTGGCAGCTGCAGCACTGCTTTTTCTACATCTCTAACTTATTTTTTCAGCGTTTGTACAGAAGTGCTTGAACAACACAGCCTGAACCTCTGCCATCACCCTGTTACTGACTTAATTCATTACCAGGTAAGTGCCAAAGCAGCCAAGGTGATTTCTCACTCCAAACTGCACAAAGCTTGTTCTGCATGCAGAAATATTTACAAATATTTAAATCTCAAATTCAAATGCTTCAAACTGCGCTCGCTTTGGTATCTTAATCCTCCCCTTAGTGCTGCTGTCATGCATGCTGAATATGACTGGATTCCTGTAGAGAAGGTGTAATTACAGACTAGATCATACCACGTGCAGTGAAGGGAGCTGGATGAAGCTCACACAGCCTTAAAACTGGTCTTTCCTGACGCTGAATGCTTAATTCAAGATCTGAATAACTGTGCTTTCCCACAAGCCTGTTCTGTTTCTACCACAGAAGACCCTGCAACCAACTTCTGGATATTCATCTACCACCGCCACCACACAGAGAGCTGAGGTTTGGCAAAAGTCATAGGATGAAAAGCTTGTCATCAGCACTTGGCTCTCAAAAGTCCTGATGGACATGGCACAGAGACACAGCATCTCCCCAGTTTGAGGGCATCTCCCTCCCAAACATCAGAGTGCCGAGTCCAGAAGAGGTGAGGTCCACAGTGAAACCCTATAAGGGAAGGTGCTACCATTCCCCTCTGTGGAATTAAAGCAGGTTATATGGGGGAAGCATTCTGAAAAAAAAATTTAACATGAAGTAAACGTATAATTTGTCAAGAGTCTCCTTTATATACTAAAACATTAGGATGTTTCTCCTACCACACATTACTTCATAGCAGCTTCACCTCACTTTACCATGGTTTGCAAACTTCCAGTACTAAAACTAGCTTAAAGAAGGTGCCTTCACATGGTAAGCCAAAATATTACAGAACGTTATTATACATCTATCCTCAGTCTCTCACTGCTTGTAAGGCCAATATGATCCAAAAGCTTAAAGACAAAACTTCTGAGACGCAACACCCACTCACACCAAATTCAGATTCTCCCTTCTCCAGAACTGCGTGCACAAACACGTATTGTGTAGCTGGAGGGTGGCAGAATGGTGAAGCACCACAGTCTTCTAGCTGCTAATTACCACCAAACTGGAACAGATTTGACAGCACGCTGTATACTCCTCAGAAGAGGTCTTATTTTCTTTGCCTTCTTTGACTAACTTGGCCTATAATTAAAAAGAAAGGCTCGAATCCTCATAGTAAAGAGACACGACGGGTTCACTCCTCACTTCTTTATCAACACGCTGCATGTGTCCTATGATTATACCACTACATTTGCTAATTAATTAAGAATGGAAGACCATTTCAGCCAGGTTCAGCAATGAGAAATCCTGCACTTCCCCACCATGCTACAGCCAATAGACTTGGCAACAAGACCTGCATACCTCCAGGCAGAGCTCAGTCAAGCTGAGGATGCTGCAGGTCTCCAGACATGTAGGTGTTTATGGAAATTAAACAACTTGTGGAGTCAGCACTGCATAAACATGAAGTAATGGGAAGCAAAGCTTTCCTGAGATCAGCTGGGCTCTTTTCCTCCACACGCGCATTTAATTACAGCGGTTGGATCAAGCTGTCAGTGCCTTGCGCTCTTTTTCTCCCCATACATAATATGGAAAAAGTAAAGACTTCACTAAGAAACATCCTCTTGGCTTGCTAAAAGGTGTAATTTTCAAGAAGAGCAACTAATTAAACTGTCGCCATCACATCAATCTCTACTTCTCACGTTAAGACTCAGTCTCAGGATGCAACATGAGCTTTGCAGGCAGTTTCCATAACGCTGCCCATCCCTGACCACATCATTTGGGAGAGGATGCTGCTCACACTCTCACGCTGAATTCCTGTGGTTTCATCCCAAGCGAGAGTTTTTTGCAAGCTCTTCCTTGGATGCAGAGGGGGAACCCAGCAGATTTATGTACGCCCATAGCTACGTACGTATGCGCACAAATAAATCACACGCTGCATTTTACCTTCCTTTGATCTGCTCTCAGGATGGGACTAGCAGAGGGAGGCTGGGTGTGCTGAAGTCCTGGCAATGCAACTGGCCTCACCGCACTTCCCCACTGCGGGCAGCACATTGTAAATTGAATTTTCATAAACCCGTGATGAACTGCCGTCGCTACCCGAAACTGCCTTCCGAAAGCAAGAGGGGAATGAACGAGCAAAGAAGCCTGCTCTAATTCGTGCGCTTATATACTGTCAAAAATGATGTAGTTGATGCTTCCATTCATCTAAATTTGCCTGGCAATAAGTCAGGCTGCCCACAGAATCTTCTAATAACAATTACACATGCACGGCAGCAATTACGGCTTTGCCCACACTGTTCACCTCGTGCTGGAAAGTGCCAAAATAACTCTGTGTATGTACTGTGTGCATCCATTTTCAAGCACAGCTTTAAATCTCCATCACTTTATCTCAAAATAGCTACTAAAAATAAATGTTTAAAGTCATTTAATCTGCTCTTCTATCTCGTCTACTTCGGTAGCTCTTTCTGGGTCAGGAAAAATTGAAGTAGGTCTAAAATACCCCATGGACAGGAATACTTTCTTAATTTCATCCTATCACTCTAAAGTTCCCCTAGTCTCCCACACAGACTATCTAGGTATTTCTCTAAACATTTGCTCAGCACAAAGCCTACATATTCATATTTAACACCTAGGAACAGGAAGCCAGAGTTGGAGAACTTATAAATACCAGTGAATTCTCTCCTTCACAACAAGGTCAGTGATGTAGACAAGATCTACCAATTAAAAGTTTCCAAAAATTTCATTTATACATTTGTCCAGGACTCACATTTGTTTGTGAGCTTAAAAACAAATGAATTTGCTGACATTCATAGATAACAACTGCTTGAGTAAACAGAATTTTAGATCTGAAACATCTCGATTTTACAGAGAGGGTCCTGATGTCATCACCTGGCACAATTTACATAGAATAATCATTTATCTATCCGAAAGAAAAATCGCTTTTTTAAAAACAAGTAGAAAGAAAACATAGATGTAGTTTATCCTAAATAAAATATAATTACAAACAGTATCTCATCATCCAATTTTCAATAAAATCTAAGGGTTGTGATTGCAGCAGACTTTGTAGTGCTCAGAAAAGCATCGTTTATCTTTAGGTCAAGGGGCTTTTTACATGTCTGAAGACACCACACCAAGAGGAAAAAATAAAGCCTAGGAGTGAAACATCATCATCCATGGGCAAGAACAGGAATTTCTAGATACCCAAATCATTTATTGTTTATCTACTAATGCAGTTGCCAAGTTTTCCTTCTCTTTAGGGAAGATTGCCTTCTATATCAGCAATTAATTTAGCCTCTTCTTCATCTCCTGCAAAAACAAACTAACAGTAGCAAACCCATTTCTTGATCCAAAAATTAATGCCCTTATTGTGAAAAGAACATAAATATTGGTTTGCACCAGAAGCCACTGCAGGTAGGACAGGAACAAGCTCAGTCTACCAGGGGAGACTCAACGTCCCAACGCAAGGCGCTGACTTGCTCAAAGACAACATCACGCAGATAAACATCAAGTCTAGTTAGGCTGGACTTTAAGGGACAATGCTCAGTACAGTCTCTGTGCTGCTTCAGCTCTGATTAAAAGTTGTTTCTCTTAATCAACCAATTCTGCTACTTCCAAAGATGACCTTTTTGGAGAATATTTTTAATTTTTTTTTATTAATTGCTGTCTGAATAGCCTGCTTAGAATATAAAAGGCAAACAGCTCTTCCCTCTCCCTCTAAAAATTAGCAGAGATGATAAAGCTCAAATTTCCAACTTAGTTAATTTGGCATGTCAAAAACCAATCTTTCCCTGGTAGCTTCAATACACTGAATGTCACAGAAAGGCCAAGTGACAGATTGCTGCATTTCAGTCAGAACACTCATCCTACTATAAATGTAATCACTGATGTTCAGCTTTCATTTGACTACGCACTGTACAGTGTTCGGTATGCTGATAGCCTTTGGCATCTTCTTTCCTCCCTGCTCGTATAATAAAAACAAACAAACAAACAAGAAGAATTAACGTTCCATGTTGACTTCCAACATAAATTTTGAGAACTACGTCAACAGGTAAAGTCTAAAGCATGATACTTCAATTCTGGGTTCAGATCTGACACCTATTGTGTTTATCAAAACTGAAGCAATACTGAGTAACACTGAGTTCCGACTGAGTAACGCTGCTGAGAACTGAAAGCATGTTTCCAATTCACACTCAGGAGACTAGAAAAATAAATTAAAATCCTTTACCAATCATTATAAAACCCATGTTTAATCGCATTCCTACAACTGCCTGAACTTCATTATCGCAGTATGAAAGGGCACCAGTTGTAAGCTGAATTTCAGGGCTCTGTCATCTTTATTGTGCCCTCTCTTTCAGCAAGACTTTCAGGCACCTATTTGCTACAAATTATTTTGATGTACAGGAAATGTATTTGTCATCTTTTCCAATAATGGTTTCCTAATCTCGCTACTTTCCAAAGCTAAATAATACATATGGTTCATGTCTAACAACCTCCACTTGGTGCTTCATATGTGTACTTTTCCTTTTTGCTTCCGAGTACGTGGCTGCAGAGCACCAAGGATCAGGCACCAGCGTGGGTGAACACTCTCTGAATAGGCTTGCTTTTCAATTGTCAGATAGCAGTTGACTGAAATCAGGGGGGGGGAAGAAAGAAAGAAAAAAAAAAAAAGATTATTCTGACAGCCTTTGATAAATCATTGGCTCAAAAATGTTTTCTGCTCAAAGTCTCCTGTGTCTATCAGATATTCAGTGAGGCATACAGCATCTTCTTGAGGCGATACCCATTATTGATATGAAATGGTAACATCTAGAACGAGCCTCCCACAGCTCTGCCCCCCTGCTTTATTCTCTGTAACAGCCTCCTCCAACTAGTCATATAATCATAGGATGCTTTGGGTTGGAAGGGACCTTAAAGATCATCTAGGGCCAACAGGCTTGAGGTCACCCTCCTCCGCACTGCACGCTGACGTTTGTCGTTCTGCTTTGTGCTTCACGGGTGCGAAAAGTTGGATAAATGATTCACTTTTGCCCAAACTGAAGCTATTTCAGCTGAAACTACTGTCAATGCACAACTGCCAGAGATATAGAAAGGAGCTATGTCGGAAGACAAGTTGCAATGGTGAGAACATAAGACACGGTCTTTCATGCAACACCTTGTTCTAACTGTTCTTAATATTTACATTAAAATACAGGTCAGCTGAAATGATGGGCAGGAGCCCAACCCCTTGATGCAGCACCAACTGCATGTCAGTACCTGTAATGGGAGAGCGGCACAGTCAAATTATCCCACTCCAGGCTCTGTTTTATACATGTCTTATCTTTCCCAGTTTCCCTCCATGTCTTGGCACACTCGTGCAACCTCACCAGAAAGCTAATTAAGCATTAAGATGAGTCCTGGTTGGAGCAGTATTAGACAGGACCAACCTTCAGACACCAAAGTATGAAATAGCATCAGAAACGCGCATTTTTGATTGCAGCCCTTGCTAATAGCCTGAGGAAGTGCCTCCTGCAAAGTATCAGACCATAATGAGCACTTTAATTAATACTATCCCACTGCCAGGGGAAAATATTATACGTAAATTCAATAAATTATTTGCACTGAGGGATCATGGCTGCTTGTACGCAGGCAGTGTCAAAGCAATCTGAAGACCAAAACCACTGCTGTATCTCCAATGTGTTATTTCCCCAAGTGCAAACATGCATGTGCATCAAAATTTTGGTGTCTTCATGACTGGCTTCACAATCCAGATGTCATTTACAGTCATTGCTATTCATATGTTCACAACAAGAGTTCAAAGTTCAAGGGGCAATAATAAGAAAGAAAGAAATTAGTGGAAGAATTGCCATAACACCTTAAGATTCAGGGAGAAATGTTCCTGAATAGGTTATTTTACAAGACATGGCAGCTTTAAGTGCATATTAAGTTTTGTACCCTTGTTGGATGGGTGGAAAAAATTGCAACGCTAAGTAACATGAAAAACTTTAGTTCATTAAACAAACCTTAAGGGGAAGCGTAAATGAGAAGTGTTTTATATTCAGTGTCATCAATGCAGCTGAAAACATGTTTGTACCACTCCATGAAATGAATGCTTTTTATAGTGCCTTTCCTGCCAATGTTGCCTCATGAACATAATAAAATTAAACATGTAAAACCAACTCTGGAGCTGGCAGCTAGCAAATGAATTCCAGCAAAGCTGTAATGCACGTTTCTAAACAAACAGATCTTCAAATACGAGGAGAAAAAAAATAGGTAAACTGAGGAAAGTATAATGCAGAGGGTGCATTGAATATAGATATATGACAGAAAAAAGGGAAAAAGGATTTTTAGCATCACACCGCAGGAACATCACACCGTGCAGGCATGGCCATGGCCAAGAATGGGGCTCAGCCCTTGCTACTGTTGCCCATGGACATCCTGCTCACCATGAAGGCAAGGACCCTGTGCTCCCTTCCCAAAGCTGAGCAGCCACCCTTGACGTATCTCAGAAATTTGGACATACTCTGTCTCAGCAAAATAAGAGAGTCTAGGTTAAAAGAAGGAGGGGGGGGGTGGGTTTGCTTGAGGGATTTCTGTGGGTGTTTTTTGGCATAGAAAAAGACCACCCACCCTCTCTCTACTTCAGCAACAAATCCTAGAATGGTTTGAGTTGGAAGGCACCTTTAAAGACCACCTCATTCCAGTCCCCTGCCATGGGCAGGGGCACCTCCCACCAGACCAGGTTGCTCCAAGCCCCGTCCAACCTGGCCTTGGACGCGTCCAGGGAGGGGGCTGCCTGGGCAACCTGTGCCAGTGTCTCGCCACCCTTCCAGTAAATAATTTCTTCCTAAAATCTAATCTAAACCTACTCTCTTTGAGTTTGAAACCATTACCCATTGTCCTATCACTGCACTCACTGATCAAGAGTCCCACCTCAGCTTTCCTGTAGTCTCTTCAGGTACTTGCAGGGCACTATAAGGTCTCCCTGAAGCTTTCTCTTCTCCAGGCTGAACATCTCCAACTCTCTCAGCCTGTCCTCAGACAGGAGGTGCTCCAGCCCTCAGATTTTCTTTGTGACATTTTTCTGGATCCACCTGAGCAGACCCATGTCTTTCTTGCACCAAAGACCCCAGAGCTGCATGCATTACTGGATGGGGTGTCTCACAAGAGCAGAGTAGAAGGGGACAACCACCTCTCTCAGTCTGCTGGCCACGCTGTTTTGATGCAACCCAGGACATGTCTGTATCTCTGGGCTGCAGGCACACATTCAATTTTTTCACCCACCAACAGCCCCAAGTCCTTCTCTGCAGGGGTGCTCTCAACAAATCCCCCGAAGGCAGCAAAGCTTGAAGCACTCGCTCCCCAACTGCCACCTTTTCACATCAGTTGATCTCAAAGCAGCTGAAAGGAGAAATAGAAAGCGCACAAAGATTTCCAGAGTTATGCCACAGTCATCAAATACCAGGAGCATTTGGAAACCACTCTTGCAGCCCAGAGTAGGAGCAAACATCTCCAAATAAGGAAGCCTTTCTCCTCCAATGTGCAGAAATTGGCAGCTCCCCTCCCAGAGTTTATGTAAGATTTCTCAAACAGATTAACCAACAAACAAATGTCAAATAGCCTCCCTTCTGGCTTCAGAGAGAAATCAGCAGGCTTGCACCCACAGAAATGGATTCTGATAAGTCTGAAAAGAAGTTTCCTTGTTGCCACAACGAAGCTGAAGGAAACTTCCAAATCCATGCACCTTATTTCTGCATGCACAGACAGACAGATTTTGGTTGGTATGGTCAGAATCGATAAGGGATCAGCATTCTGCTATTTGGGAGCCCCCTCCCACATCACCGTATGGCCAACGTGCATTTACAGAAAAAACGTGGGTTAAAGATCAAATTACAACTACGCCCCACTAAATAGCGACAGGACCAGAAGTAATATGGCATGAGAAATACAAAATACTTATGGAAAAATGTTAATATGAAGACAAAATGTTCCAGGGGTGTCTCAGAGGGGTCAAATAGTGTCGTATTTTTAATAATTTTTAATAATGTTGTATTTTTAATACGTCGCTACACCTATTTCTCTCACTTTCTAGTAAAAGGCTGCAGGACAACTATTGAAAACTTTTTTGGAGAGCCTTTAAAACCAGGCTATCCTGGATACTGGTTAACCAAGAGATGCTATGGCAAGTGCTTAGCAACGATCTTTCCCAAATTTTTTTTTTAACCTCCACCAGCCTCCCACAGAGAATGACAAGGAGTTATTAACTCCTGACAATGAGCTCTTTCTTCTGCTTCTTGTCCCATTAGGCCCTGATCTTTGATGCTTCTGCACAGAAGTTACTCTGAATATCTAAATACCTAAAAGGCATGATTGTATTCACAAAAGGCTCTTCGGAGCAGTGAGAATTTGGGTCTACAAAATCTCAGACTAAGGGATGCAGTTCGTTTTGCCTGTAAAAAATGCTCCGCAGTTTGGAACTCAAAGTGACGGTGGCACTGAAAAAATATAGTTTCAGTTACTAAACTGTCTCTCAGAATTAGTGGCGTTTGTATATGCATGCACTTATATATTTCCACTCTGTGAACAGCATATAAAAAAACCAGATTACTGATGTAGTCAAATAAAATAGAGAGAATCTTAAGGCAAAATTCAATTTTGTGGGGTTTGAAACCTCACAGTCTGCCTATTGCTTTTTCTTTCACTATACAGAGCAAATAAGAGAGGCCAGGCCAGCATCTGTTTTCACTGACAAATCTCAATCCTAACAAGATAGTCACAGACAGACAAAGAAAAATGGTACCAAAGATAATCAAGTGTTTGAAGGCACTGAACAAAACTAGCTTTGATCCACGTTCACAGAAGAAAGGCATCTGCCAGTATTTAAAGGGACTAAAGAGAAGTCAAATATGGAGGACAGGTTTAATTCTGCTTTTCCACACTACACACGAAAAAACCCCATGCGGCTGATGGCAAAAGAGGGCAGAATCTGAGAAGATGCATGAGAAAACGTGGTTTTTTCACCAATACTCTTCTCCTCTCCAACCATGCCTTCCACCCACATGATGCCAGCCCCAAGATCTTTTGTGTGGGCAATTCATAACACTCATCCATTGCTTGAGTTATCTTTATTTAACATGGGTAGATCACGTGGAGATGAACTCTATGAATTATTCCCCTGTGAAGCCAGGCAAAGAATTCTGAGTTTACTGTCCTGAACTTTTTATTTCTTAACAAATGTACTTTCTTCAGTGTTTGTTATACTTTTTCTCTGTTAAAAACCTGAGATTAAGTCTTAACCACAAAGCTTTGATTTAAGCTTAATTTTTCTGAGAACCACTTTCTTCCTTGCTTTTCTACCTCCTGCAAATCAGAGGTTACAAGACTAATGTCTTCCTGCTGCCACAAACTGATTTTTCGAACACAAGATTTCTCTTTTTTGGCTCAGGCATCAAATACCATAAAATCCAATCATAGTGTCTGCATTGACTAAATCTTTGTTTAGAACTCACTACGGAGGCTCAGCATGCCTTTTTTCCTCCAGAGTGTACTGGAAACAGCTCCGATGGAGACAAAAAAAGACAGGATTCCTCCAAGGACATTTCTAAATCAGCCCCAGGAAAGGGGCACTGAGCAAGAGGGGACTTCTATAGCTCAGAATTCAGCCTATCCTTTCTGAAATATAAGTAAGTTCTCACCCCAATATAGCACAATCAATCATTACATAGCACAGAGGAGTTTTCAGGGCAAAGGTGCCTCTTCTGCACACCTGGCAAAGATAAATGTGAGAAAAATCTCTGATACCTTTTGGCTTTCTTGACTCTAGATCTCCACCTTTGCCTTCAAGCCCAGAGACAGCTGATGACAGAGGCACCAAGGAGGTCAGATCTTATTTCTCCTCACATGGCTGTGGCAAGCACGCTGACTCTAGTATATGAATTAAAAGCCATTAGTGAATGCAAACTACAAAACTCTGAAGGTTTCTCCAGCTCCACTTCCAAAAGGGAGTTAGGCATCACAAATTCATATAAAAACTCAAGAGTACAAGTCCTACATTAAATTTACCAATGCTATTCTCTATCCAGGCTACAGCAGATTCATTCAGATCTGTATCCACGAGGTATTACTATTTTGGAGCCACTCTGATATCTTCAGAAACTTTCCTTGTCATTTGCTCTGTAAAACTGAGAAAATCACATCAGCAAGCCTCAGGGCTCACCAAAAATATATATTTAATTTTTTTTAGTCAAAGGAGTGGCAGTAGGTCTGTCCATGGGGTTCAGCACTGTCAATAATAGAACGAACTGATCTTCCCAGATTTGTACAAATTCAAAGCTGTCCTTACTAGAAACTCTTTATCATTCCAGACAAAGTCCTGTCTCAGTGAACCTTGTATGTGGACTGTCAAGTTTAAAAGCCCAAATCTCTGAAGACTATTGCCCTAGGATGGTTTGCATAGATTTAAGAAAAGTACCAAATTAAAACGCACACCAGAAGGAACTGGTGGTTCTTGAAGGAAACACAATCAAGGTATTGATTATACTAAATTAAATAACCTTCCTTTTGTTACTAAAGCTGGTCTGTTAGAGGGCAATAACAATGGCTTTTGAAAAAACTCTCCATATTGAAACTTTATTCCCCCTAGAGAGAAAGGCATCTGGTCCAGTAAATATACAGACATATTGTCATTGTAGTCAACATTTAGCCTTTTCCAAGTTTTATTTTCCATCTAGTCAAATTGACCTGCAACAATTAATAAGCAGTAAAAAAAAAATCATAATATTTGAGAACAAAAATAAAACTGTACTGAAATTTGACCTTGCATTTGCAAACTTAGAAAAGAATCCAAGGTTAAAGATAAAACTCCATGTTAAGTTTAATACTTCAATTACAATTTCACAGGAGCAAAACAGCCAGTGGAACATATGCTGTGGTGCCTTTCTGGTATGGATGTGATACACAAATTGTGCAATTACAGCCCATTGAGCAAACAGGGTTTTCTTTGTGAAAACATGGTAATTAAAGTATTCAAAAAAAAAAAAAAAAGAAGCCGCTAACTAAAGGTACATAACATGCAAAGCTCTTCTGTGCTACAACAATCTTGTGGCTACACGAGCTAGTGGATAGTATAAACAGAATGATCCTGATAAACTGAAAAACTGGATAGAGATTAATGTCTTTATTGTTTCAGATCTAATTAAAAAGTTTCCTAGAAAGAATAAATCAAATCACAAATACATTATTACAGAACCTGGGGTCGGCAATATTATTAATGGAAAGGATCTTTGAACTAGTCTCTCCTTGCTTATTATCTAGATAATTATAGGATCCACATCACTGCAGTATGTGAGTAACTCCCAGCTGCTAATAGATTGGTCCTTCCTAATGCCCTCATGCAGTGGGGAGAGTAGCATTTGCCGTTTACAGGTGGAAAGCAACCAAATAAAGGGTTAAATCATGTGTCCAAAGTTACACAGGATACTGAGAGAGCAGGAATTCAGGAACAAAATACTTCTCCTGCATCCTATTTAGGCAAAGTGCCCACCAGCGTAAGCAAACCTTGTAAAAGGAGCTTTGCAAAACTGGTCTGTTGTCCAGGTTCACGCCTCTCTGAGCTTCCCACACACAGGTTATTCACTTGCAAGGATCTTCTGAGACAACCTCATGGGAGCAAATTAAAAAAAAAGCCTAAAAGCCTCCATACAAGCAGTAACATCCTGACTTAATTGTTTTGGTACCATCTGTGATACTCAGTTGACATGTTTTATCATAGCTATTTTCACAACTAAAAACATCTCTACTTTTCAGAGTCAAAAAAATAAAAAAATCGTTTGTCAAGGGTTAAAAGGACACAAAACCCTACAAAAAGACCAGAATAGTTCCTAAGCAAGACTTAACCCTGGATCAATGGCTAAAAGAGGTACATATTGTCACAACAGCTTAGCTTGAAGTGTTAATTTGTTTTCATGTGTAATTCCCAAGTTCTAACATTCACAGTGAAAAGATCCCAAGTCAAGACTTCGCTCAGCAGTTAAATTCAGCTCATTCTCTTGTATTAGTTGCTTGTACACTATTTATTCCCAGGTTTTGTTTTCATGTCACCTCCATATCTACTCTGCTGCCCTTGTTTATAATGTGGGTTTCTATGTGTTCATAATTCTTTGAGGTTCCTTTCAAGCAGCTTGAAAAAAAAAATAAAATAAATCACAGTATGGGTTCATGAAACAATCCATGAATAAGTTATTTCCTGCTTTAAATACACCTCTGAGTAAATGATCCAGAGACTTTTCAAGAACCATTTACATAACAGTCGCTGATACAGTCTTCAAATTTTCATGTCAATCTCAAAATGGCATTTTAAATCATCCCATTTTCCTAAATGAGGTGAGCAAATCTTAAGAGTAGATTTTTCCAACTTCTACAGCTCTCCTGTTAGTTACAAATCTTTAAATGTTGAATCTCCTTCTTCTTCCCTTATTAGGGATAGTGCAGAAATGTCAGAGAGACTTTGTACATATAACCTAAAATCCAAATGCAATAGGAGTGCTACTTCATATAGTACATTTTCTTTTACAACTACAAATGCCATAAATTTCAGCAACTGTCAATCCTACTTCACAGCCTGTGGTTTGAAAATAAAATTTGGAGGCTTGCTAGGTGTGAATAACCATCTACTGCAGTACTACTGGGAAGACACCTATGAATCACAAGACGCTCAACTAGTTACAAATAAATTGAGGTAGTTTCCAGGCATAATCCACAGACAAGTAAATCAGAGAGAAGAACTTGGCTTCCATGTGGATTTCTGAGGTACTGCAAAAACATCGATGCTTGCTTGGGCTGAGAAGACAAGAATGGGCTCAAAAGTCAATCTCTTCCTCAAATCTTGCTGGAGTAGGAGTAGCAGTAAGGAAGGTCAAACACCACTAACCGGCATCTGGAGAAGTTTCTGGATATGGTTCCTGCAGCACCATGTTTGCTCCAAAGCCACCGAAGGATGCACAATAATTCATAAAGGGGATCATCAGGAGGTCACAAGCTCCACGTGCTACCTCCACACAAGGTGCTACAGGGCATTACTGAAAAGTTTTTCTTTGCCTCAGGGAGGTACAGAGTCCAACTAATTACACAGATGGAGTCGAGGACTTCTGCTGCCAGTCTGAGAACAGAAAGCCAGTGTTCAGAGGAGCTTCTCTTGAAATGTCTTCACGCTCAAAGGTCTTGGAGCACAAAGGAAAGGGAAGGGGCAGAGATTGTGATCTCTGGTGCTGCAAGAACCTCTTTGGAGACCAGCCTCTACATCTGCAACAGTCCTGATTAGTTGGGTTGTTGGGTTTTTTTGCTGAGCCAGGAGTTTAGGAGACGAAGGGATAAAAGAGCATGTCCATAGCAATTGGCACTTTTATTTGATTGACTTAAAAGAACTCGGGGACTGAGAGACATTAACTCCCACAGATACAGCCACATTTCTTTTTTTCGGCTTCGAGTCTGAACGCCAAAAAATAGGACAGTTGCCTTTGATGTGCCCTGCTCCCAGACAGAAGAGGCAGCACTTGTGACCCTGAGAGACTAAAACCCACAGAAGAGCCCATTCTTCAAGTTCACCGCAGAGGTCACAGCCTTGTAGGTGTTGAATCCGAAAACACAACGTGATTTAAAACAGAGCTAAAGGAGAAGACAAGGCGGCTGGGGGAAGGGAAGTTGCCAGAAGGCTCACTCCAGGCTGAAGCATAAAAAGAACAAGGAAAAGGCAATGCAAGTTCACAATGAAATTAAAAGGGAATCTGCAAACAGTCAGAGGGTGAGGACCTGTGACCCTATCCTAATACAGCTGAGCACAAGCACTGGGTCACCTAAGCATTTGAAAGGACCCAAGAAGTACAATCCATCATTTTTATTACCATGTCACGCAGAGGAAAAGAGAGAAGGCTGGGGTCACCCTTATGCTGGGCAATATTGGTAGGATTTCTCAAACAATCTTAATGCACGAGGCTTAGCGAAAGGACAGCGCTGCCAGAGGAGAGGAAATGAGGAAAGACGGTGTCAAAATGAGAGAAAGAGGGAGCCAGAGGAAAAGCTAGCAGAAGTCAGAGGGAAAACTGCTTATTGGCTTTCATACAGCAATCTCCAAAGTGTGTCCTTCTGGTAAAAGTCTTGATTTTTATCCAGTTGCAACAGGTAGCGATGCCAACTCTGTTGCACAACAAACACTGGAGAAGAGAGTGTAGAGAACATGTCAGTCATAACTTCGTGACGTGTTCATGATGCACGTTTCCTAGAGTGAGAACAAACAGCACAAAACTCGACTTCTAATGAAGCCAAACAACCCAAAAAGTAAAAGAGCAAAAGGAAACACTAACTCCATCTCCCTCCCATCACAAAACATTAGCAGAACGGAGTGTTCATGATTAATTCACATTCCGATCGTCTATCTCGCTAAAGCAGCATAAAATCCAACTCATTGTTTCTTCTCTCTGAAGACAGAGGAGACATGACATCATGGCATCTCATGTAACAAGCCAGAAAGCACAGCCGAGAGGTTTTGAGGTTTCCCAGCAAAGATCAGGGTGTCTGCAGCAGTTTTACCTATTTGGCCAGAACTTCAAACTGTCTCCACAAGGAAAGGATTTATTAGACTCTGTGCAAAGAGCACAGCATTTGCTGCTCCCGCCGTGTGTTGATGGACAGAAAGTTCTACGACGTCGCATTTTCAGACTCTAGGCTCCTAAATTAGGCCATAAAAATGCAAAAAAGTGGAGATCTTTACAACTAGAGAGAGACTCAGGGACACACTGAGATGGACACACCTTTCCTGGATGCAAAGAAGTTAGGGAAAATTTGCATAATATAGAAGAGGAGAACAATGTTTTCTTTTCTAAAGAAGAAAGCTAAAACACTATATTTCTTCATAAGAGCAAGCTTTTCTAAGGCATTTCAATTAAGCCTAGCAAACTCTTCAAAACCTTTCAGATTGTTCCAGATCTCACCTGACTCTGTTCTACATTTTCATGCAAGAAAAAGTTATTTTACTTTCAAAATCTGCATAATTAAAAACGGTACTGTCTTCTGATTGATAAAGTTTCAAGTGACAGCTTTGCAGCAAGCTGCCTCCCACACAGAAGCAATTTGTAAAAGCCTTTCAGAGTTTTATGTAACTGAAAAATCCAAGTTGCTTTCATCCAAGTCTTCCTTTCCAGCACCAGGTTAAATGTGACTACAAGGAACTGCAACCAATATATGCTTGAATATAAGATTAATTTAGATACTAATAATTTTGCTTAATTATTAGGCACCAACTGACAGCAGTTCCTTGTTCCTATTTTATATCTGGCAGATTTTGAAATGATTTCACATTGAAAGCTCAACTTAACCCTAGTTTTCCAAACACATCTGGACACACATTTCCTATGAGCTCAGATGCACTTGCGAGTCTCCCAAGAGCAAACCCTAAACGAACTTACTCAAGAAAGAAAAGATTGCAGTAATTCTTTCACTGGGTTTGGGGAATACAAATCTGCATACTGCCTATTTTCTGTCATGTATTACACTAAACGCTAGAGGGAGTACAGAAAAGAGTAGAGTATTTCCTTCAGCCAAAAGCAGAGTATGTTCAAAATTTGTTCTAAAGGTTCCATATATCTCCAAAATTTAACCGATGGCTTATAAGAATTGTAGCTCTTAAGAAATAGCCTAAAATACAAACAAGTAACCTGGATGTCATATCTGCCTTCCTAAGTACATCTTTAGCTTTTAAAGGTAAACTACAAGTAACACACTGCACATAAAACACCACACCTGAAGACAATAGAGCTGAACAAAGTTTGCCTAGCATAACTCAGTAAAACATATTTTTACTAAAAGCAAGCATCACTACTGGGGGGGTTTGTTTGTTTAATCAACTCATGCAATTCTTATAACCAAACTATTGTGGTGCTCACAAACCAACCACTGTAATATTACACAAATGTAGTAGAAACAGAGCAAAACGTTAAAGAGTCCGTATTGGAAGAGGAAAAAAAAAGTATTAAAGAGTAAAATACTAAGAAATTGTAAAGACATTTCTAGTTTAGTAGTGTTAGATATGGCTAGTAAGTTTTCTTAATGTTCTATAATGAAAGTCAGCTGTTTCCTAAGGTTCACAATAAGCACATCTCCAATCATCACAAACATGAATTGTCATTTACTTTGTATTTGATCGTTCAACAGAAACCAGCCAAAACCAGTAAGAGAGAATCCAAACCTTAGATAAGACTATTAGGACTAGAAGTCAGAAGTAGAGCTGTCTATACATCATATTTTACTTTATACTTTTCCTTCATGATAAAGGACCAAAACCAAAATTAAGCGCAATTTCCAAAAAGGTCATAGTCAGATAACAACACAAGGTAGGTGTTCAGAAAAGACAGCTCTACAAATCACCTAATACTGAAGCAAATCCATGGGACAAAAATTCTGACCTCATAAAATAAAACTCCAGTATAAAGTTTTGATATAGACCTGAGAAACCAGAGACTTTCAGAGTAACCTCATCTGAAAGATCTCTGGTCAGAGCAGAGCCAACTTCAAAGCCAAATCAAGTCACTCAGGACCTCATCCTCTTCTCCCACACCATTTAAAATGTTTTCCATACTATTATCCCAAGGCCACTGCAGTCGCCATGCACTGGGATGTAGTGCACATCCCCAGCCAGATCCTTCTCCTTCTTCACCAGCAGATTGTGCGAAGCACCTGCCCTAAGGAACCCATCCAGGGCACGCACCAGCCAACGGTCCCTAACACCCTCCAGAAATCCCCTGCCCTTGATTCCCCCTGGTAGCAGATGGTTAAAGGCCCCCGCCTGGAGTTACGAGGCTGGGAAAACCTCACTCTGCCTATACCTCCTCACCCTGTGCCTTTCCCCACTGTGCTCTCCATCAGCTCCTCCAGCTCTCCTGCCCCAGACCCTCCCAGCCAGCTCAGCTCCTGCTCCTCAGCAAAGACCTGAGCACGAGCTGCTCCTTTGAGCACAAACCTCCCCCCATCCTCATCTCAAACTTCATTCCCAGATATCTGGAACACCCTGCTAATACTCAAATTCAGGACCAAAATGGAAGGAGACAGAATTGTTTCGCACCGGTTTCCTGTCCTTATGCAAAGGAGACATCAGACAATTAGCTGTACCCTGTGCTGGCAAGTCTGAAGACTTTTGTTCGCATCTGAAGACTTTTGTTCCATAAAGAAGATGACAGCAGCCTGAATGATGAGGTAAAAATGCTCAAGACAGCAAGCCTGGAATACCCTTTGCCAGGCACATTTGAATGACTTGGCTTTTTTACCGTCAGTAGACTTTTCTCTTTTGTTACAGCTCTGTTGTGATCTCTCAACATCCAAGTATTACTTAATTCAGGAGTTTGTCAGCTAGAAGAGATTTTTTTTAATTTTTTTTTAGAGGACATTTTCATTTAAAAGTGATTTGGTTTTGCTTAACAGCTTACTTTAAACATATTTGTTGCTAGTTACTTGCAAATGGAACTTGCTTTTTTTTAACCTGCCCAGTTAAACAAAAAGCAACCACTTACTCTTCATCTCTTTGGACTACAAAGAGTCCAAATTCTCTTATATGAGAGACAGAAGGAGAAATTTTGACTCTCATCCCATAGAGTTTTGTTGCAAACTTCGCTCTGTGTGCAACTGCTTCAAAGACTGAGTGTGGAAAAAGAAAATATTTGTATCGTAGTAACAGCCTCATCTGTCTGCAGCACTTGACACTGCAGCTGCCAGCTGTACGGGTAAATATCATGTTGCAGATAGATTGTGTCTGCAAAGCAGCGAAAATGGAATGTTAATTTAGGCTCAGCCATGCTAAAACCAGGAGGGCTCCAGGCATGCTTGGAGTAAACGAGGTCTCCACAAAAGCCTGTGCCATGGTCAGAGCTGAGGGCTTTCCTGAAGTACTTTAAATCACCAACTTCTCTAACTATCTTGAGTACCGAGTGTGATAACTGCCTGTCCCTCCACGTGACCATGGCGAGAGGCCAACCATAGTATCTACCACACCCGACATCTAGAACTGCATTGCTGTCTTCTAAATGCAATACATCCAGCCCAGCGCTGGTTTTCTTGGATTCACACATGCAAGTGGACTTCTGTGGCTTAATGAACCAACACACATTGCTCGAACCCAAGGAAGTCCCTGCACGGGTTCTTGGCCAAACAGAAGATAAACTACAGTAACTGGTTAAACTACAACAACATAATTAGGTATCTTAAGCCCTTAAAATTCATAACAATTAATCCCCACAAAAAAAAAAAAAGAGAGAGAGAAAAATACTTGTTCAACATCTCCAGAAAGAAACCTACAGTCAAAATGAACTACTACCGCCAACCTGACACCCAATATCTAAATAGAAAAAAATAAAAACGCAAAATAAAACAAAAAGAAAGTCAACTCAATTGCAGTAGTATTTCAACTGCTTATGTTTTCCAACAGCTCTGAGCTATTGTGCTTGTTTTTCTTCTGCCCTGCCTCAATAGCAGCTCCTATGTGCTGTCACAGACAGAAGGCTGGACCGAGATAGACATTCATCTGTTACAGAAAGTAATTTTCTTATCTTCTTACCTGTTTTTGCATACAAAACTAAGACAACTGTTACCTAAATGCTAGAATATAAAGCTGAAGAAAGTGCTCAAGTCAGGACAGGTTCCATTACATTCTTGCAGACCATTAGAGAAAAGGAAAAAAATAATTTAAAAAATGGACTAAACTTGACTTACCATCCTCTAAACTCTGCCACTAACCCACCATACTGGTTTATATAAACCCTCTCTACAAGCTGTCATTTCATCCAGATATATACAATTGGTGCTGACCTTCAACGAGAAGCTCCCAGGTGCTTTTCATAACCTTGTCTTCATCACACAAGCTTGCAAACTTGTTGACTTCATCCACCTGAGGTCAGGCATTTAACTGAGAGGCCTGTGTAGAAAGGCAGCTTATTCTAGCCTAAATAAGCTAATTTAAATTTTTTTGCTAGGTTCTTAGAGTACAAGGACTAAATTAGGCCATATGGACCTCAGGAATTACTCATTTGCCTTCATAGAAGAAGACAGGACTAAAACCATTGTGAACTTAGGTTCTTAATGCTCCAAGCTAGATGAGATGATCTGGTTAGGCTGTACGAAACAATTTGCTGAGATGGGTTCAGAGCATCAACTGGGTACTACAACCCTACAAGAAATTCAACTCTACAAGAAATTAAAAGAAATATCTGTTGTACAAACAATAAAGCAGAAGTGGGGAAGGAGAGTAAGAAAGAGCATTGAAATGGACAATGAGGATATGAGTAAATCCTTAAAGGACTGTTGTGGTATCGTCCTTTCTATTGCCTTTGCTGTTTTCAGATCATTTTTTAAAATAATTTCTGTCAAGCCAAGTAAAGAAAGAGACTTTGCTCCCAGGTTATAGACAGTGAATATCCTTGTTTTCAGTCAACTGTTACAGAACTTCAACTAAGCAGTGTTAATTATCTAATATCTAGGCACTTTTTCAACTTCATAGTAATTTTCCAACCTATTAGTTTTTATATCAGAAGTCATGCACAACTGACTCTATTTATCGTTTGCACACTGGCATAGAGTTTCTTAAAATGCAGACCTGAATAAAATCTTAATATCCCTGTTAATTTGTCACCAATCTGAAAACTGAACTTGAAAGAGTTTGCAGAATCTCTTCCTCACAGGTCTTTTGTTTTAATTGAACTTCTCTTTTTCCCACAGGAAAGCTAATTTAGTATGACTTGCCAGTACTAAAATTGAAATTCTTTGGCTAATTAATTTTTGTACCTGAAATTGAATATAGCTGACATTTCCCTCCCCTCCCCTTCTCAGTTTTTAATACCTCCCTCTCAAAAATTCAATCGTTGGCATATGAAACCAAAGGAGTTAGAAAAGTTTTCTGGAATTAAAAAAACATTACAGGAATTATAAGGTTTAACAGGGATTACTTTAAAACTTATAAAAGTTTTTCATCTCTACAGAGCAAGTAGCTAAAATCCATGCAAAGTCTGGAGCCAGCACGGGCTTCCACTATAGAAAAGTTGCCTGGCAAGACAGGAACCTGTGAACTTTTCCACCTCATTTCCACCAGTAGAAACCAGGAGCCACGTTTAAAGTTATTTTCACAGGCAGAGATGAGATTCACCAGCCGTGTGATTAGATAAATCCACAAGAGCTAAAAGAAACAACTTTTATGTGCTTACACCCTAAAGGGGTAAATTTCTCCAGCACCACTGGAGACGAATGTATTTCAACCACCAGGATGGTTCCTGACCTTTGGCTTTTCTATCAAAATGTTCATATTGCATCAGGTTGGGCTTCAGATATTTCTCTTTTCTTTTCTTTAATCTGCAATTTTCTATTTAAATGCCTTTAACACTCCAAAATCACCCACTTATTGCTTACAGATGCTCTTAATGTTCTGCATTGTTTAGTAAACGCTCCTCACTTTGGATTTTTGCCTAGCAGATAGAATAGTATCTCACCGACTTGTATTTGCCGACAGCAGAGTTGAGACCAACTCTGGCAGTTGCTGCAAGACCTGTAATAAATTTAAGCCACTCAAATTACACATATAAATGCTTCTGTACAGCACCTAGAATACATGAAAGGTCACGCCCAAGTGGGATATGACTCTTCCTCAGCAGCACAAAGGACCAAGGCTGAAGGCTGTCTCCCACCACACAGGTTGGATCCCTGCTGTGCATCCAGCAGAATTTGCCTCCACACTCTTGTTTTCCTTAACACACCATGCAAAAGCCTACCAGGACAACACAGGCAAGTAATAGACCTCAAGGCAGAAGGTCATGCACCCTGCGTTTCTCCACATCTTAAGCTGTGCTGTGTCCCTCAACAACAGACGCACCCAATAAGCTACAGAACAGCTGTTTTCTGTCTCATACACAGCTCTGGAAGCAGAAAAATCACTGGTTTTTTCTGGTGGTTTCTTTTTTGTTTTCCCCCTTTTCTCTTTTACATCTTTCTACGCTACCATATGATCTGTCTGAAAGCTTTCGAAGAACTAATGTGAGAGTCCAGAAGAGACAAAGAAGCACCTGCTGAATGCGTGTCAGCAACACTACATTGCACATTAGCTCCTTTTGCTGATTCTTGATTCTTTACGGCTTTTGGACTGGTCACACCTTCGTTCTGCAGGTTTTGAAAGTATTTTTGGAAACTCCTATGCTGTAAAATGTGCACAATTCACATTGCACAGGTCAGACACCAAAGTCATTTGTGTCCAATACCACACAGACTGACCAGGATAAACGTTTCAGCTGCGTATTTTATGAACTACATGTTTGAACCTTTTGAACCTTCAGAAAGGAGGGCCAGCCCTCGGGACTGCCACGATGCAGGTGGGCTACCTCTGTTTTACAGTGAGGGGGAGACACAGAAATTCCTCCCAGAGACACTTGTCACTCTGGGGCAGCCCCTCCAGAGCCACCTCCCCAACCCCAATGCAGCAGCCTGGAAGGTGATGCAAACAAGACGTGACAGCAATGCCCTTCACAGGCTGTTATCTTGAAATGCTAAATTAAAGAGCAGGTGCCTGCTAAGTCTAGGTTTGCAGCTCCTTCAGAGAAGTGGGGAAGCGTCAGCATTCTGCTTGCATTGATCTTGTTTTGGCTGGCGACACAAATTCAGAAGCAGAGAGAGGTCTGCTCTACATGCCTGACCATCCGTCACCCACAAAGCACAGCTCTCCCCTTCATCTCACCCTCCTTTGATGGCTTTTCTCCATCACATATTGCAAGGAGAGCACAACTCCTCCTTAGCATGCCCACAGGCCAGTGCTGACCCCCAGCAAACCCAAGTGCTCACTGAACCCACTTTTTAAACTCATTTCCCAGTCGGGGAGCTCTGCTCATGCATTTGAATATGAACATGGCAAACCTAACAAAGCAAGGTATTTATGCAGCTCGGGATGTTTGAGGCAGCAACAGACAGATGTGACTTCTTCAACTCTGGTCTCCATGTTATAAAAAGATCTTTTCACATGTGCATATCTGAGGGAAAGAAATACCACATTTTACCAGTGCACCCTTTATAGGAAACTACACGTGAAGTGCTTCACCAGTTGTGACTGTAAACACGCGTTACAGTATCACAGAATGCTAGGGATTGGAAGGGACCTCAAAAGATCATCTAGTCCAATCCCCCTGCCAGAGCAGGAACACCTCGATGATGTTACACAGGAACGCGTCCAGGCGGGGTTTGAATGTCTCCAGAGAAGGAGACTCCACAACCTCCCTGGGCAGCCCGTGCCAGGGCTCTGTCACTTTCACTGAGAAGAAGTTCCTTCTCAAATTTAAGTGGGACCTCTTGTGTTCCAGCTTGATTCCATTACCCCTTGTCCTATCATTGTTTGCCACGGAGAAGAGCCTGGCTCCATCCTTGCGACACTCCCCCTTTATATATTTATAAACACTAATAAGGTCACCCCTCAGCCTTCTCTTCTCCAAACTAAAGAGAGCCAGCTCCTTCAGCCTTTCGTCATCAGGGAGATGTTCCACTCCCTTCATCATCTTAGTTGCTCTGCGCTGGGCTCTCTCCAGCAGTTCCCTGTCCTTCTTGAACTGAGGGGCCCAAAACTGGACACAATATTCCAGATGCGGTCTCACCAGGGCAGAGTAGAGGGGAAGGAGGACCTCTCTCAATCTAATTTATTGCAGCCAATAAAGTGGCTCAGCAGTTATATTTTCATATGAAACATTGACCCATAAATTATCATCTTTCTCAGTCATTATGTCTATAGTAGAAAACACCTTTCTGGATCTAGGTGGTGCGATAAGCACAGTACAGCATGAAACAATCATATTTACACTGATTAACTTGATCTGACTCCCAAATACACCATCATCCAGGTCGAAAGACTTCTTTCTAGACATGATACAAAATAGAGGTATAGAACAAAAATGGGAAGAAAGGAAGGTTTTGGAGTTATTTTTGCTCCTGGCAAATGACCTCTTAAGCACCAGGAGGACCTCGCAGGAGCTAAGAACTCGCTCTGGTGCAGATTACGTTACAGGAACTGTGGCTGCTCGGCTGGATTCTGATGTGAAAACAGGCTTTTAGCAAAACATTGATACTCTTGAATTCTGCACAACTGAAGTAGGTTTTCTGTTGGATACTGCAGATCTTTTACCAGAACTGAGGTGGCTTTGTCTGAGAGAGATTTTGCTTTCAAGATACATTCATCAAGTGCTATGTCATCTGTCACATATAAATCAACTAATCCCTGCTGAGTAATTTTTTTTTAATTACTTGAAAAGAAAAACCTTTAGAGGCACACGTGTGACTTTTTTTTGGTTTTTAATAAGACACCATTTTGCTGTTTATGCTTTTATCTTGGTCGGAAGCCTGGTGGTTTGTACAGGTGGTTCTGGACCTTGTAAATAATCAGAAATAAGTAGTTAGATGCCTATAATTCAAGGATAGTGCAGGATCCTGTCATTGCTCTGCCTAAGCAGTATTTTAAAATGCAGCAGAGCAATACTTCTGTTATTTTCCAGCCTCCAAGGGGAAGAAGTGACACCTAAGGCTATGTCTACATTATTTATACCACTTTGATAGATTAAATCTTTACCACAAGGATGAGTTTTTAAAACATGCCTGAAAATGTTTGAAGATTCCACAGGTGCTCTTCCTGAGTGCAAACAAAGGCTTCTCTTTGTAGTGAGAAAACAAAATTAAAATGTAACAAAGTCCTGGGAGCTATAGTTTCTGCTTAAAACAAATCCTTGACTGGACATGTTGGATTTATTTATTTTTAACTAACATATTTTTGGAACTCACCAGAGTTTTATATATATATATACACACACACACACACACACACATGGGGGGGCCAGGCATGTGTGTGTATATACATGCATCTATACGTATGTCTATCTGCACGTATATTGGCAGAAAACTTCCACAGAATCATAGAACATCAGGTAGAAAGGACCTCAGGGATTATCTGGTCCAATGTTTCTCAGCAAAAAGCACAATCTAGACAAGCTGGCACAGCACCCTGTCCAGCTGAATCTTCAAAGTGTCCACTGTCGAGGACTCCACCACTTCCCTGGGGAGATCTTTCCAATGGTTGATTGTTGATTGTTATCAAAGTGAAAAAAAATTCCTTTTGCGTCCAATCAGAATTTCCTCAGGAGTAACTTGTACCCATGACCCCTCCTTTTTCCCTTGTATTAATGGTGTCTTCGCCTTCATTGTCGCCACCTTTTAAATACCAGAACACAGTGATAAGGTCTCCCCTAAGCTTACTTCTCGCAAGGCTGAACAAACACAGTTCTCTCAGTCTTTCCTCACATGGCAACCTCCCAGTCCTTGGACCATTTTTGTGGCCCTTCTCCAGCCTGTCCCTAACTTTTTGGATATTGGGGACCAAAACTGAACACACCATTCCAGGTGTGGCTTGACCAGCACTGAGTAGAGCAGAGCAGAATAATGACTTCTCTACACTCTTAGCTGAACCTCTCTTGTCTAGAAAAGCACAGATGAAACTTCATTTGAGATTTCTCATACCAATTATTTGCGCAAATTTTAGTTTTATATCCATATTTGGTGTTAGCAAAAATTCAACAGTATTACTTTGTGATGAAAATATTTTTGGAATAGTATAAAACACAGCTCACAGGTGAATATAAAGCATGGAGCTACCCAGACAGGTCTTTTATTAATTCATTTCTATATCTCTAAAAACTGTATCTCTCATATCCCAACATATCCCCCATATCTCTTGCTTTAGAAGGAATTCAGTACTGGAGGAAAGCCTCCAGTGTAGGTATTCTTCCACAATAAAACTCATCTGCATTATCACAGCTATCCCATGGCATTAGAGAGCATGACAACACAACACATTGCCTTACAATTTAATGGCTTTTAAATTTTTGTCAAATCGTTAATGAATTATCTACATTTGCTTACACTGAAAAATCATTTACAGACACCAAGCTTCTTGAAATATAGCTGGAAACAAAGTAAATCAGTCCATTTGAAATTGGAGGGCATTCCATACGCTGTCAGAAATATGTAAACCAAGGAATGAGATGTGGTGAGGCCCTTGCGTGGGACTGTGAAGCTAACAGATAGATGAACATGAATGTCTTTGAAATCTGATTTATTCAAATATATTTCTTAAGGATTGCTGACACTGTTTGTACATGTGGGGTTTTCAGTCACAGCAGCAAAACCAGTTACGATGACCTTACAAACTCATAGAGTAATTAGCAGGAGCACAATTTCTGCCATTTATTACTGTGGACTACAGCAAGCAATGCAGAATACAACATTTTGGTAAAAAACTTTCTATATTGTGAACTTATGTTGTTTTTTCATCACATGAAATTTTCTAACTACGTTGCATGTGTCAAACATTCTTGTAACAGACCTCATAGTAGTGTAAAGAATTAGGTAACACAAAGATGAGACTTTTGCAGTATTGTACAATACGCCCGTGAAAAGATTTGGGAAGCAGAATCAAGTTTTCCACCACTTCAAGTAATGTTCCTTACAAGAATTATCTTCCTCTGTTTCTCCTGAGAGGAGATGAGCTCTGAAGAAAGTCAATCGATTCCTCATTTTGGAAAAGAACTGCACATTAAGGAAAAAAAAAATCTACTGGAAATCCTGGTGCTGACAATAGCATGCATTGGGAGAATTAAGCCAACTGTCACAACACACCTTGTCTGCTATTATTTGGTCCTCCTGTGTTCAAGGAAAGAAATAGAACTTGGAGTGTGTTTAATTTTAAGTAAATGCAGTTCCACAGAGCACACATGGGCCTTGCACAACCATGTTTTGCTTCCCTGAGGGACTGCTTGAGCAAAAAGGGAATTTTCATTCCTGGCAGGAATGAGAACTGCAAAAAAAAAAAGACAATGAATTAATTATGGTGCAAGACCTCCCTTGGGGTATGAAAGAAAAAGTCACCAACAGGTCCTGCCGACACGAAACCCCTCACACAAACCTGACGACAAATAGTCCACCTCCAAAGAGAGAAGCTTCGGGAGAAGCACTGAAAACTTCTTCAGGATTAGTCACAAAGGCCAGAAATCACCAGTTTCCCAGGTGACGTTTTTCTTGTTTCTGAAACCGATTACTTTGGAGATTTTATGAGGATTTATCAAAATAGCTTTTTCTTAATGACATAACAAAAGTAATGTAATAATTATATCCTTCTAACTGCACATCTGGAATGTTTGTATTTTTATAGAACATGACTTTGGTTCTAGTTGCCAGAGATCTTGAAAAGAGCCAGACCCTCGACTGGTGTTAAAAGTGCTGGGTCCTGCCTTTGGGTCACAACAACAGCCCTTGGCAGTGCTACAGGCTTGGGGAGGAGTGGCTGGAGAGGAAACTGGGGGTGTTGGTGGACAGCCGGCGGGTTCTTGTCGACAGTCGGCTGAACATGAGCCAGCAGTGTGCTCAGGTGGCCAAGAAGGCCAAAGGCATCCTGGCCTGAATCAGGAACAGTGTGGCCAGCAGGAGCAGGGAAGGGATTGTCCCCCCGTACTCAGCACTGGTGAGGGTACACCTCGAATCCCATGTTCAGTTTTGGTCACCTCACTACAAGAAAGACACTGAGGTGCTGGAGCGGGTCCAGTGAAGGGCAATGAAACTGCTGAAGGGCAGGAGAACAAGTGTGATGAGGAACAGCTGAGGGAACTGGGGCTGTGCAGCCGGGAGGAGGCTGAGAGGAGCCCTCACTCTCTACAACTACCCAACAGGAGGCTGTAGGAGTTAACAAACGATAGGACAAGAGGAAATGGCCTCAAGTTATGCCAGGGGAAGTTTAGATTGGATATTAGGAAAAATTTCTTCACTGAAAGAGTTGTCAAGCCCTGGCACAGGCTGCCCAGGGCAGTGGTGGAGTCACCATCCCTGGAGGTATCTAAAAGCCGTGGAGATGTGGTTGGTGCTCAGGGACCTAATTTAGTGATGGATCTGGCAGTTAATGGCTGGACTCAATCTTAAAGGTCTTCTCCAATCTAAACTATGATTCTATGACTCCATTCTGTAAAAGCAAACATGAGAAGTGACACCATTGCTACCACTACGAATGGCTCTGGGCTCCTTCTGCCACATCTCAAGCCAAGCTGTAACAGAAAAAGATCCTCAAAATATAAATCTGCTTTTTTTTTTTTAATAAAGTGTAGCTATTATACCACTGACATTGATTATGTTTCTTATCGTTGGGCTATTTCATAATTTCCAAATTTGGAGGCAAGCAAGAATTAAAAGATTAAAGACCTATAAACCATATCTGAACCTGCCATTAGAGCTCGAACAGCCTTAAACAAATTATCTGTTAACCAGCTCCACAGATTACAATGGTATTAATGAAACCGAATTCGGTCCTTGAATTTGCAACTGAAGAAAGATGTTGAGTTCCATTAAAGTAAATAAAAGCAAGTAGAAGAAAGATCAGAAGAATGTTCTTTATGTTCTTTGCAGTAACATAAGGATGATCATTGGCTTCTCTTTCCTTATGCTTCCATGACAAAGAACAAAAGGCCAGGATTTTGGGACTCATTTCAGCATAAAATTGCTTTAAAATGTGCCTTCTGAAATAGATTTCTTCTTTCTAATTCCCAAGGAGTTCATAACTGTATTTTTAGAAAGGCAATTTGGAATTTAACAAATACATATACTTGGAAATGTCTCTGTGCTTCCTGACTTTCACAAAAAAAGACATTAAGGTCATTTTTTTTTTTTTCAAAAGTGGAGGTTACTTTTGAATGGTTGTAACCATGGCTACCGAATTCGGAACCAAATAAACCTGCTGAAACTGGAGCCCAGCAAGTTGTATATAATGCAAACAATTTGATCCACAACAAATGTGACTCAGAATTACAGAAATTCTTCGCAGTTGCCATCTCACGCGTTCTCAGACAGGGAAGAGGAGAGACCTGCACTGCACCAAATTCAGACACAGATCTGTTATCCCATTTTGTAGCATCCACCTCAACGTTACTATCACCCCCACTCCTGCTCTTCATCTGAATCGAGGCTTCACTGACCTGTCCTGCGGTCTAAGGTCTTTTCTTATCGGTTTGTTCTCCCTTCAGCAGAGAGATCATGAACTACTGGAAGGAGGAATCTGGTTCGCCCAGTTCAAACTAAGTAAGTAGGAATGAGAAAATCAGATGTCATTGGATTTATTTAGGAAAAATGTTACACTGCCCTCATATATGCTTTGTTCAATCAGCTTTCTCCTTATTTCATAGAGATTCTTCTGTTGCAGAATTCAGGACCCTTCAAAGTATGAGAAAGATCGAGACTTAAAGGACTAATAGGGGTGAGTTGACAGGTATAATCATTTTCAGAGCGATGACACTGTTTTAAATATTTAATGCACTGAAAAACATATGGAAAAGAAAGCAATGTGAAGTTGGCTTTAGCATGATAACACTATATTTTCTGTATCTTTCTATGTTGCAGCCACATTACAGAGAACTGTAAAAAAGAAAATGGCAGATTTCAAATCAGTTCTCATGGTGCTACCAGCTTTAAAAAAAATTTAATCTCTTTTTTCCCATTTTTTCCTCACTTCTTCAGGGCAATCAATAAATAAGCCACAGCTATCAATCTCCACGCTATGTAGCAATATTTTATTTTCAAGCTGATAGCTCCACATGATGAATTATAGTCATTAGAAAGCATGATAGTGTGCTACAGTAGCTTCAGCACACTTGTGTTGCTGACAGAACGATGTGGGAGGGTTTGCTTATTATTATTTACATTTGAGATGTAAATATTACCCCAAGTATGCACCATTCTTGACAGCCCATCAGAGCCAAATCTAATTTTTTTCCTAAATATCCGAAACGAGAGCTATTTCCCCAATAAGTATTTTGTACTTGCTACAGCTGAACGCAGTTTTACGGTCAAATATTTGGATAGGTACCCATTCTTGTGAGCAAAATATGAACAGAAACAAAACTCATCTGAAGCCTTTATCTGCTATTCAGGTCTGTTAAAATGCCCACAAAGACCGGAACCTGACTGCAAAGTGAATTGCAGCTAGGCACCTCTGATTTCAAAAGCAAGACGCAGAATAATTTCAGTAAATAATTATGCACGGAATGTAATAAAAAGGCATCTCAGCAACATGGAGCTCCTGCGTTATGCAGCTTAACGAGCTGCCAAAAGTTGGAACTGAACTAGTAAAAGTGGTTCCTTGTGCCAGTAAAACAGAACAGCTTTACCATCTTTGAGACCTTTCTAACTCTTTCCTATGTAAAAGCTTTTTTGCTTCCGCACTTGTAGCAGCCAACAGGGAAAAAAACGAGGCATCTTCAGATGGGACTGGAAATTAAAATAGGTCGCTCCAATGCCTTTAATATCACAAAAAAAACCACCCCGAGAGGAGGCACGCAGGAAGGACAGACAGTGCAAATGGGTTTTGTGGCTCTCTGGATCGGCATGGGGGGAGAAGCGAGGCAGGAGGTGAGGCAACTCAGACTCGGGGAGCTGGGGAGCAGAAAAGGATAAAAGCCCCAGGATAAAGCCTGGGAGAAAATTTAGTGAAGGTACAAGAAGTGCAGAAAGTGAGGGAAGGGGAAAAAAAGCTCCCCATCTTGCCCTTTAGTTAGGAGCCATCCAGAGCTGAGATTAGAGTTACATTAGAAGAAAAAGCTTCTGCTGTCGAACTTAATGGGCTTCCACTCCAAGACCTATCTGGGCATCGTGTTGTGCTCCTGCATCTGGTAATAAGTAACGGGTCCAAAGATGCTGTAGGTGACAGCTACAAAATCTGAGCATGTGCTGCTTAGACAAAGATGACGTGGGCATTATTGGTTTATGTCGCACGAGCTACAGAGGACTGTGAACTCGAAAAATTCCAGAAATATGTGAAAATAAGGAAGGAGGCTGAATTTTTTATTTAAAAAAAAAAATAAAATAGCAGAGGAAAGGAATATAAATGATGTATTTGTGCTGAAAGAAAAAGATGAGGGGGCCATGGCTAATTTTTGGAATTTGGAAGAATGTTTTCTAGCTGGCTGCTGGGAAGGGGTCCAGGATTGCCACTGAAAGATGGATTCCAGGTGAGATACTTGGAAATAATCAAAGAAGCAGCTTCTGACAAATTGAATGGGACTCAACTGTTTCTTTTGAAAAATCTTGCAACAAACATGAGCTTTGGAATTCTCACTGAAATTTTTTTGCTGAAGCTGGTTAAACAAATTTGCTCTGTGCTCTGGTTTAAACTCCATCTGGTGTTGGGATGCAGAGTGAAGGGGGCTAAAGGCGGTGGGATTCGCTGGCTTTTTGCAGAAACGATGTCCTTGGGCAAGCAGGAGTCAAGCTCGAAGGGACCAGCTTCCAGGGGAGCCCTATCCTGAGAGTTTTGGGAGGGTTTATCCAAAAGACATGGCTTTGGGAGCAACTTCCAACTGGCAAGGGCAAACAAGCACCATGCCCAAGTGAAGAGTAAAAAATTACTTCTTATCTCCATGTAAACCTCTGTGGTATCACAAAACCTTTTAGCAGTGTACAGTAGTTATGTGAAGCATTAGCAGAGTGTCATAAATGAGAATTCAGAGTGTTATGTAGCAGTATCATAACAGAAATAACAACTTTTTGACCATGAATAACACAGAAACGTTCATTGAATTGATTTTAGTCGATTGATGTAATTCTTGCAAAAGTGACTTTTGCTAGTCAAAGAAATAAGAATAATGCCTAATATCTTCAATTAATTGTGATAGATAAGATAAAATTGAAAAACTCTTTAATTTCAAGTGTGTCCTGAAAAGTAAACATCTGGTATATTAAATTTTTAAATGAGCACTAAAGTATAGATTATACTATAGTGTACTGTAAATTTAAAAAAATTATTTTGTAGTATGACAAGCAATATTTACAAATAGTTTTTTACATAATGATAATTAATATCTATACTACCTCCCTCATATAGTCGCTAAATGCTTTCTGCATCCGCAAAAGCCAATTAACTTCGCCATATCTATGCCTAAAAAACACTTAATACTTCCATTGTGTTTGGATTCCCTGACACCAGCAACAGCCAGACTATGGCTACAGATCTCAGCACAGAACTGCCACACTTTGTACTTTTCTACCTACTCCCATAAGCAACTCATTCGAAAGATAGAAATAACACGGCAGCTGCCAGCCACTGCGATGCGCTCATCTTCTTTTTCCCTTTGTGTTTTCCAACGAGATGCGATGACCCACCTGCCTGTCCCTCCTCCGGAATTCTGCTCTGGGCGCTGCTAAATCTGCAACACCCAAACCTGAAGATTTTTATATCTATATATATATGCATATAGCTCAAGTGCGTGCAACTCTGATCCAGGCCAATATTAAGATCCTATTCAAGAACCTTGCTGCTTTTACACAGCAAGGGATCTAAGCCTATTGCACTTTTTTTTTTTCATTGCATGCAAGCTGCCATCTTGTAAGAAGGGAGGAATAAACATATGGATATGAAATATGTTGGAATAATCACTTTCTGCACTGATACTTGTCTGTCTGTGTAGACATTGGAGAACACATAATATCTAGCTTTCTGCATGTTGTGTGATTTCACACCGCCCCCCATTTCACACAGAAAAGGCATTTGACTTTGTCTAATACAAGCTCAATTTCTCACAGGTTTCCCACCAAAAGAATCCAACTCCTTAAAGTAGTCCTGCTTACTTTTTTTTTTTTTTTAAAAAAGTAAATTCAAGGTGTGGCGTGTTGAAAGAGCATCAATATTACAATGGCTAATGAAGATCAAGGTCACAAAACTTGCTTCAGTGCACAGTTGACTATTTTTTTAAAGGAATACGAAAGAAATATTAATCTAGTGTGCAGCAGCTAAAAAGCTGTTCCCTATCTATGCATTTTACGCTGTTTAGACTTAAAATTACATACATTTAGAAACAGTACTGACATAACCTTACTAGAAGCCACAAAAACTACAGCAATTAAGCATAACATTTAAGAAATTAATTTTGCTTTTCTAAAGGAAACATGGAGCCAATTAAACGTGAAACAACAATGCAGAGATTTCTATCCTAAAGTGATTCAGGTATTCGGACAAGAAAGAATCTGGGGACAGTGAGAGAAGTGAGGAGCAGAGACGTTACTCTGTATGTTCTCCTATATGATTAATAAGCAAATTATATATCACTTCTCCTCCAACATTTCAGAAGCGTATCTGGTCTTTTTGGGAATCTATCTTAGTATGCCAAGTAGCTGCCAAGACTTCCACACTCTCCGTGCAGATGATTAAACTGGTCAAAATATTGTTATGTGAAAAATGAGTAAGTCAGAGGATAATGAATCTCTTGGGTTTGAGTCGACTGAAAAAGCTTAGAAGGAATTGGGCTGAGGAACACACTGAGGGTGAAACGGAGCAAAAACAGGCACGGGGATCTCAAAAACCAGTCCTGCACCAGTGCCCAGAGGTTTGTACCACTTTGTAGCCGAACCTATTCTGTCTTGTTCCTGCTTATTTTGTCTCCATTGCATAGACGTGGATATGAAGAGGCAAAACAACAGAGTTTTTTTTATATAGAAACCACAGAGATGAACAAACTGAGCAGTTTCGCAGCATCTAATGACCACCAAGAGTTTGCATTTGCACTTACTGTGCACCCTGTCTGGGAGGAGAAAGTCAGGAATTTTAGTCATCGTCCTTCCCCCGTCCCATGGCGCGAGCATGGCATATCTACTTCCCTGCTCGCCTCACCTTTCCTCACAGGAAAAATGGGGAAAGTCTGCTGGCATCAGAAAGATCTTGCTTTAACTAATCACCTCCTCTCGCAGTAGAGCATTCAGCTCGCGATGCTGTTATTATTGTTATTACTGAAGTACAGATCCTCCAAGCTAATGAGTATCCTGGAAACATGCAACTAAACTTAGTGCCATCAGACCTTTTACTGAAAAATATCAAAGTTTTGAGTCCTACTTTGGCCTGGCTGCGTTTTCATTAATTAGAGCAAAGCATTGTGAAAGCCACGGCAGGGTGCAGCGGGAGCACGACTCTCGATCCTCAGAGCAGAGCCAGTGCCGGTGATCAAAGAGCAAAGTTAATAATTTCAATATGGGCAATGCTTTTCATTTTTTTCAAGCCTCTTCCCTATAAAACCAATCAGCCCCCTTTCTAGAGAGTCAGACCAAGCTTTCTCTTTTGCGGTAACTTGGAAATAGATGAACAATTCTAGAGTCAGATGGAAATAGATAAACGATTCTAGAGAGTCAGACCAAGCTTTGTCTTTTGCAGTAACTTGGAAAGTGATGAACAAAATTCACCTGCTTCCCTTTTGCGTTTTGGAAGAGTGCTCCCCAGGGCTGCTCTGTCATTCGGGGATTTAAAAGCAAAATCTGCCAGAACGCGGAGTTACCGGAAACACGTTTTTGATCTGTAAATACTACCCTTAAAAAACCCAAATCCTCCAAACCTACATTTACAGGCTTATTTTCATGATGACAGTTTTGCTACGTTTGTTGAATTGTAAACCATGTAAAGCTCAGCAATAAAACGTCTGCAATCTGTAGCGGTAATGGGAGTCATGTCTCATAAACAAGATAAGTTGTTCCTTGCCAATATTGTTACACTTCATAAATATGAGCTCAAGTCTGTTTCGCGTTTCCTAGATCAGCAGCAGACTTTTATTTTAATTAAACACAACATATAAAATATTCATTTAAAAAAACAAACATCATTGTTTTAAAGACATTACGCTAAATTAAATTACAGTGCTTTTGCGATAAAGTTCTTGCACAAAAGAACAATTTTGAATTCTGAGTGGATTGAGACAGTGCAAGTGTCCATCAAAAACCTATAGTGGGAAGATGGTAGCTGCCCCATGAATAAATAAACTATTTATATTTCCTGATAATGTAAGTGCTTACATGAACTCATTCCAATTCCCAAAGACTACTCATTTCAGCTGTGGTTGTAATTAAGAAACTGTATCACATGGCAGCAAGGAAGATGCTGCCAGTCCCATTTTATGCAGCAGAACTACTAAGTGTTTCACTTCAAGCTGACATAATTTATAGTCTCATTTCATTAGACTAATGTTGGATATCTTTGACAGAGCTGTCTTTTGACAGTCTCTATCCCAAAAGTACTTTAGTTTTTGAAACTTATCCGTATAAGTATAGATCAACCAGGATCCCAGATCACAATGCATACCAGCTAGAGCCTCGTTCAATAAAAATGCTATTTCTAGTTCAGTAGCTTCTGGATTTAGCATGGAATCCAAACACATTTCTTCTGACACGAGCCTCAGAGATGGTATAAATTGTGGAAATAAAGTTTTTAAATTGTCAGTAAAGAGCAATTTTAGGAATTGAGAATCATAGAATCATAGAACCATAGAACAATTCAGGTTGGAAAAGACCCTTGGGATCATCGAGTCCAACCATTAACCCTACACTACAAGTTCACCCCTAAACCTTATCACCCAACACCACATCTAAGCGACACTTAAACACATCCAGGGATGGCGACTCAACCACCTCCCTAGGCAGTCTGTTCCAGTGTCTGACCGCTCTTTCCATGAAGAATTTCTTCCTAATGTACAGCCTAAACTTGCCCTGTTGCAACTTGCAACCATTCCCCCTGCTTCTGTCCCTAATTCCCTGTGAGAAGAGACCAGCACCAACCTCTCTACAATGTCCTTTCAAGTAATTGTAGAGCATAATGAGATCCCCCCTCAGCCTCCTCTTCATCAAACTGAACAGACAAGGCAGAAACATCTGAATCCCGATTTGCGCTACAGAACCAGCCAATCCGGTTAGCTCAGTCGGTTAGAGTGCGGTGCCAATAACACCGAGGTCGCGGGTTCGATCCCCGCTCGCTCCCCATGTGTTGCCTGATCTAGTTGAGAGGCGTCCCTGCCCATGACAGGGAGGTTGGATTAAAAATGATCTCTAAGGTCCCTTCCAGCCTAGGTCATTCTATAAATATAACATCTATGAATATCTATGAACCATAACCATGGCCTAGGAGGCAGCTGCCATCTACAAAAAGTATCCGGCATGGCCAGCATGAAAAAACATATCACTTGGTTGTAGATCTACTGGCCAGCACTAGAAATAGCCAGCATGAGGAATTCACTGTGTTACGGGGATAAGCAGGAATTTACTTTAGAAACTCCTTAGCTGATAGCCATAGCTTGGTCCTATCACATCACCGTGCTTGTACCTTGAAATAAAAATTTTAAATAACTCAGTTACGATTTTAAGTGTCATGCATTACTACGTTGCCTTGTTTATTACTAAAGCCATTTAAAGAGGTTTCAGAAAATAGACTTGGGCTGTCAACATCTCCACTGAACTCATAATCATCTCAGGTCACCGTCTGAAACAACTGCAACATAGACCAGTAGCCAGAGCTCGTTCAAAGCTTTATGTTGATTTAATTCCATCCTCTTACTCCAGGACCAAACTGGAAGGAAAAGAGTCGGCAAGAAGCAGCACTGTTAAAATTTCAGGCTTCTAGGGTATTTCAGCAAAGTAGAAATGGAAATATGAAATAATAAGAAAATTTAAGTCTGTGTCTTGGGTCTCTGAAAAACAAGATGTGCCTCAAACACATAATCTACCAGTAATTTTCTAGAAAGGAAGTCCTCAATCAGCCCCACATTCAAAAAGATGAAGAAAAGATGCAATAAAATCCCTGTCCTGTCAGGCTAGACAACCTGGCACCTCACACAGTCCTGGAGTTCTCCAGCTTCGGTGCAAACACGTGAACTATTTTTTTTTTGATGGTAAAATAAACACAAGAGTCAACGGACTGAATGAGGAGCACATTGGCAGTGGGGATCTTCAGAGACTTCCCACCTCAGGCCATCCTTCTCTAGGATTTGCCATGTTTCAAGCCTTAAACCTATTTTTTTTCACACGAAAAAGATGGAAAAGGTGAGTTCAAGGCTTAAAATATGTCATTTTCACAACAAAAAAATGGAAAAGGCAAGTTCAAGGCTTAAAACATGTAATTTTGACAAGAAAAAATGAAGAGGAAAACACGTAAAACCCTGACCATCAACTTTACTCTGACTGGTGACATCTATGTTCACTTCACACAGCCGTATGCACAAATACAGCACTAAACATCCTTTCCTTTACATGCTCATCTACAGCATGATTCATCTCAGGTCGCTGGTTTTTTCATTTTATAATTTCTAAAGTGTTGATCACTGTTTCTAATGAGCAAAACTGTAGTTTTTCAATTATTTAAAAACCCCTTTCCTTTCAGATTTCCTCCTATTTTCTGCAAATGAACTGCTTTTAATAGAAGCAGAACTGACAATTGCTGTTTGGCAACAGGCTTGATGCCTTTAACTCATACATATTTTTTCCTAATACCTTCCTTTGGCCAGGCATATACTTTCATTCCAAACTGCTGTTAGTACCTCTACTAATTCATTACACACAGATATGGTGCAAAAGTGAAGTCATTTTAGCAGGTTTTATAATATTGTAGCATTCCTACATTAAATAGTCAGTTATAAAAAACAAACCACATCGGGAATATTTCTATTCCTAGCTAATTTACATTAAAATAAACAGGAGGCAATTTAGATAAATTAATTGCAGCATTAAACAACTGGCACCAATCAGACCAGCTATTGTATGAGGTGGGGATGGGGAGAAGGGATTAATTGTACCTCTAGATTGAGAAGGAATCTAAGAAGTAGGATTCCTGCCTGTCTCCTGTACTTAAAAAGAAGCAACTTTAGCCCTGGCAAAAGCACTTCAAATTCCTCAAGAGAGGTCGGAATATGCTCGGTAAGTAGTGAATTAATTTGGTCACTGCTTCCCATAAGCCTGAGTTTTCAAACTCAATATTTTAATCACACAGTCATTTATTTTTATAAAAAGGGGAAAAATTAAAATTACTAAATTAGACTGGCACTCCAGATATCAACAAAACAGCCGGTAATTACCCTTCATCCGGATTCCCAGTGTAGGCTGCTTCCCAATCAGGATTTTACTCTAATGAAAAACTTTTTAATGTTTTCAGATTTCGAGACAACAGAGCTATAAAAGCTGTCAATTCAGTCCCTTCCATAGTTCATGAGCTGTAAAATCACCAGATGGTTCCTCTTTGTTTACTCTAAAACCTGAACGAGATTTCTCCAAAAGAAATCACGAGCCGTGCCGGCTCCGGAAGGACGGAGGCACATCGAGTCATTTTGCACTTCAGCGGGCTATAACGAGGTTGGGTTTTCTCTCTCCTCCTTTTCAACACACCCGAAGCCAGTGCCGGTGGAGGGGAGTGGCGACGGACAACCCCACTGGCTGGTGGGGAAGGCAAAGGGCAGGAGATCTGTCCTTCTTGTAGGAACACAACTACCCCAGCAAGGCACTATTAAACTCATATTTGGCTGAGAGACATAGAATATCAAGCCCAGTAGCTCCAAAGGGCAACTAGCACGTTGCAATGCAAAGGAGCTGAGTGTGGATGCTCTAATATTGCTGCATATTTTTCCATCTCACAGAGCTTTAGAGAGTCACCAGCTTCTCTAATAAAAGTCTGACCAAAAGCTGGGCTTCTTACAGTAAGGGTTTGGGTGGGCTTTGCAGGACATTTTGTACTGTTCTCCTAAGCAAAAAAAACCTATCTCCTCGGTTTCTCATTCGCAAATATTTAGCCTTTTCCACGCTAACCAGAAAAGTCCGATTCTTGATTGTACCTCGCCTTCTGTACAAGTCGTAAATATTTGCATCACGTGAAAGAAGTGACTCACCAAAGATATTTAATTACTGAGTAAACTGAGTGGGCTATTATTTATACCACCAAACGTAATTCAGATACAGGTCTCCTCCACACCACCATAATTCACGTCTTCAGCAAGAGTTTGACCAGGTTGGGCAGTTGCACCCTGTTGTAGCTAAGGCACATCAGGCACATCTGGGTGTGAAGAAAGAGGTTGGCAGAGGCAGCTGCAGTGGAAGCACCAAAGAGCCTTCATCTCTTCCTGTTCAGTCCAGTAGTATTGTGCTTACGCTGATACAACCAAACTGGAATAAATTACTCTTCTCTTTTAGCGATTGTCATTTATCCTGAGTTGCTGTGAACTCTGGTTTTGCCAACCTGAATGAACCGCTTTCTAAACAACAACCGAATTAACTTTGGTATTTCCATTAACTTTGAGCTGTTCTGTTTATAATTGTTCAAGTAGCATTTTTACTCAACTTCATTGAAACATTTTCATAAGCTAGAACTTGCACAGCATTTAGCAAACTGAGAATAGCTACCAAGATCAACACCGGTACTCAAACACAACCAGGAGCCAGAAATCACAGAATCATAGAACGGCCTAGGCTGGAAGGGTCCTTAGAGATAATTTTAATCCAGCCTCCCTGTCACCAGGGACGCCACCTCTCGACTAGATCAGGCAACACATGGGGACCAAACGGGAATTGAACCCGCGACCTCGGCATTGTTAGCGCCACACTCAATTGACTGAGCTAACCGGCCCCCAATGCAACGTTGCCCCATCTTATGGATGGAAACACATGCAGCACATTGAAAAATTTTTGCATAGCCACATATAAAGTTATTAGTAGAATATATATAACAAATTATTTCTGTAAAAGTTAAGGAGATATTTAAGAGGGACTATATAAAGCACCTACATGAAATTAAGTATGTTCGTAATTACCGCGATGACTCAAGGAATGTTTCAGCAGGTGTGTAAGCAGTCACACCTACTGAGTAGGAATGGGAGTATGAAATTGCCTTTTTATTATCATACCAGTTAGGCAAACAGCCATTTAGAAAACCATACACTAAAAGTTTCTGCCAAGTTAAATACTTTCTAACATATTAACTATTATTAAAAATGCTTGAGCAAATCCCCAGGTATCTTTATTTTCCCCAAATGTGTATGACACGCCTCAAACACACTGTACAATCCTAATAAACAGTTACGTACCTTCTGCTACAAATATATTCCAGCACGGAGCCTACAACAGGATGTATCTGGGTGTAGGATTCAGTGTACATATTTGGGAAAGGAAAGAGCTGTTAGGAGCGAGGAAAATCTCTCGCAGGGCTCTGCTGAGGTCCCTGGAGCCAGCAATTCTCAACATCATCGACCTGGGATCAAGAGGGGCCACTGCTGTTTTTCAGCTGGACAAAAGTCCAGCTCAGCAACATTTTTCAAAGTTAAAAAATGTTCTTCCCTCAATTCTAAATATATGTAGAGCTAAATATAGTAAACCTCAACTTGAAAAATCACGGCTAAAGCTAACATACACTCAGTCTCAGTCTGTGCACCAGCTGTGGATAAAAATGTGCTGAAAAGTAGAACATTTTGTCTCTTTTCATTTATCAAACATTCAGTTGCAAACACACAGTCATCTGTTTAAGAAGAGCTGAGAATCTGTTAAAATTATTCATTTGATGGTTTTGTGAATTTAAATCACAATTTTCTCTGGAATTCAAATTCTCAGGTAACGTTTTATGGATAATGCTTTCAATCAAGAAAAACTTCAGTTACTGGAGGTCGTCTCCTTTTAAATGTACTTTGCACATTTTTGCAACACCACTTCATTTATTTGTTCAAATGAGGAACTAATTAATATAGGGAGCATCATTTTGCTCGACAGTTGTAAAACACACATCAGCATCATGCCCGCAGATTAGTGAATCAAACTAACTCCTAGTATAAATTCAAATCTTATTTTTTTCTATACATTATCTCAGCTAGTGTGGATTGCTAATGTGTCGTCAACTTTGACATTTCCATCCTTCACAGTTTTTACAGTTTACACAATTAACTAAGTCTGTAAATGAATCTGTGCGATCAGGAGTAAGGCAACACGGGACCTAGGTGGGCTCCAGACGAAACGTTTTAGGCAGATCTAGGACTTTATTTCTTTTTCAAACCTGTAAGAATAATAAAGGATGGTTCAAGCGTCCATCAAACTGGTGATTCTTTGTAAGTCAAGTAAAATTTTCACCGCGTAGAACATCCTTGTCTGTGTCTGAACTAATTCTCTACAGTCTCTTCAAGGCTATGAGAAAGAAATACCTTTACTTCTCCTTGAACACTCTTATTCCCTCACTGACTGTGTCCCGTTGGAGGTCCAATCCTAATCCTTCTTGGGATCACTCTTTTCCTTCTTTCTTCCTTGCACGTTCCCTTAACATTTTGCTCTCCTCTCCCCTCATGGCACAAGCATGTGTTTACCCTCTGTCATCTTAAAAATGCCTGATGCTATCCATGCTCTTCCCACTGTCCCTTCTTCTTTTTTCTCTCTTTTTCTCTTTTTCCTGAATTCCCTGCAGCTGCTTTGCCATCTCTCCCTGGTGAACCTTCCCCCTAAACTCTCTTCCAGATCACCTCCATCCCCATCCCTCCTCTAGAACTTCTTCAGGTCTGTTAAAAAACCACCTCCCTAGGACAGGAACGTCGCAAATCTCTCTTCTTAAACTCAAAAAACCAGCACAACTTTTTTTTTTTTTTTTAAACCACCAATTGCCTAATTTTCTTGCCAGGCTTTTTCTTCCTGACCTAAACTTCCAAGGCTCCATCACCTTTTTCCTTCTCTCCACCTTCTACAGGGGAGGATTGGCCTTCAAGACTCCCCTACGTTACGTTTTCCGTAAGCAGCTTTGACGTATCTTTACATTTGACGACACCATCCCACTCAACTACCTCCTCATCCTCTCTCAAACGCTTCCTAAAACCTCTCAGCGTTCCTGGTGACAGGAAAAGAGTCCATGAGAGTGCTGGCACCGGCGAGTGAACCTCCTACACCCTGCGATAAAAATAAACAACAACAGCCAGAAATATTGCGAAGAAACCATATGCTTCTGATTTTTTGTCTATCGCCAAAAGAATGGGGATTTTTAGCACTCCGGGTCCCTGAAAATCCAAATACACATCAAGTAAAAATAATACAAATAAATCTTCCAGATAAGTTTGAAGTATAGACAGGCTGACAAAGTGCATTGGCTCTTTTTAAAAAAATTCTTAGCAAGCCCTTTAATGTTATTCAAGTGTCCATTATGTTATTTTTCCTCCCAACGCAGAGCCCCAGACAGCTGGAGGTGTTTAAAGAAAAAAAGTAATGAGTGCTTTTTTCCACAATGTGTAGAATTCCGATTCTTATATTAGTTTTTATTCATAGAAGCTTGAGCTGAAATTTGAGTTCCACTGCAATGCTCCCACTAATTGCCTTGAATAATTCAAATTTTACCACTCTCAGGGGCACAACCGGAGCCAGACTGTTATAAGCCATATTTGTGACTCTGGAGCCAACAAAATAAGTATGCTTTATGCTGTAGAGCATGCTGAGCTTAAGTTACATTATTTTGTTTGTTTCGAATTTAGACAAGCAAAAAAAAAATCACAGCGGATTGGCTTGTCAAAGGAGCCTCCCAATAAACAAGGAACAAGCCCAATTTTACTTTTAAAGCAGCAGGA
>NW_009698423.1:61250-74481 GCF_000703405.1 Apaloderma vittatum
CAACAAAATCACAGCGCAGCCCTGAAAATTGTACTTTGCCGAACAAAATTAGAAAAGGCCTAAACTGTGGGATCTCTCTATTTTTGGCTCAAGAGAGAAATTCTGAAGCTGCTGCTGATTTGAAATGGGTCCTGAAGAGAAGGAAGGAAGGAAATTAGAAATTTTTTTTAACTTACAAAATTGTCTTGCCTGTGTAATAACACTGAGCATGACTGTCACTCTGAAGACATATTAGCTCATTTAGGTAATTAGTGTGAGCAGCATGTTTCCCTGCTTATTCCATTCAATTATAGGGTGCTCACTTTGTCATTACTGGAGTATCTTAATGTGACTTGTAATTAGTGTAATTACAATCCAATGTTAATTATATCTGCCACTTAGACATAATTTTATATAGTAATGGTCTTATTCTCAATAACCTTATTATGTTGTTTATTCAAACAGGAATTTAGCCTTCTTTCATGCGTCAAATATGGAGATTACAAAAAGTACTGCCTGTCATTTTTGTAGTTATGACTAGGGGATCTTTGCATTGCAAAATCATATTTGAGGCAATCAATGAATGGAGAAAACCAAATTATGGAGCCCGATTATTAGAGACATGCTGAACTAACAAAAATAATTTGCACAGGAGGCACATTAAGACATACTCCCGTTCACGAGTGCTGCAGGGAGAGAGGTCGGTGTCCAGAAGTTAACCAGAGAACAGGAGACTGAGATATATAACGTGCACGTGGTGGTGTGTAGACTTCTAGTGGTGGTATTACTGTTTCTCTTAGTAGCAGCATAATAAAATGGCAAGACTAGACGTGCCAAATAATGTCCTGGGAAAAGCTTCGCAGCAGCAATGACACCTTTTAGCACAAGGCTTATGCAGCAGATAAAGGGGTTTATCTCCTCACTGACTTCCTTTCTTTAATCTGCAGCATTTCTGGGGGGGAGTCCAGCCACAAAGAGCAGGGTTTTGCACAGTCTTCATCACCTCGCAGGGTTGGACTTCTTCTGCATGAAGCAAAAGTGAAAGATGTGCCCCAGGAAAGCCCCCAACACTCTGGCACAGGGTGTTCTCCAGCAGCACCCAATCAAGTCAGGATCAAGAACCACCAAATGCGGCCAGAGGATTCTCGGTACCATCTTGCGCTACAAATCTCCTCCCAGCGAGCCCCACCACTTGCTGCTACAGCCATAAGCTCATCAGAATCAGACAGTAAAGACAGGGTCATTCTGTAAAACAAGGTTTCTTTTCCCTAGTGTGGGATAAACTTTTTCTGGAAGCAAAGAGTGCTCCAGACCCAAATCACATCCTACCCCATGTGATAAAACATCTAACATACACAGTTCCACAGATTTCAATTAAAAAACCCCTAAACCAGCCAGTCAAAACAATGCACATATTTCTCCCTCCACAGAGGCCCGAAAGGACAAGTAACACATGACAAATATTAGTCATGTTATTTAATGCACTGTGTTGAAGAGTGGCATAAGAACCCGAGGAGCAGAGAAGGGAATTTGGCAGCTCTCTGGGAGATGGAAACCGAGATCCCCCTGATCCATGTCTTTTACTGAGAGTCTGAAAAGGGTTTCAAGCTTTGAGCTCACTCTTCGGGGGCTAATGAATCATTCAGATTTCCATGGCTCAGAGTGACGTCCCAAGACAGCTGGCAGCTTACTTTGAGCTTAAGGAAATCAAGAAGTTTCAAAACTGAAGGCAGAGAGTCAGTGCAAATAAAAGTAAATCAGGGGCACGTATGCCGGGGAATGGTGTTATCGCTAACCCAGTGGGATAACCAGGAAACGTTCCCCAGTACTGAAGAGAGGCTTAAGCAGCAAAATCCTACGTTGTGAGTTAAGCCTTCTCCTTTGCTCTTGGCTGCCAAGAAGCCTTTCTCCCAGGTCCAGGCGTTCTCCACACTGCCAATCCCTGCCTGATAACAGACACGCAACGCAAATTCAAAGGTTTGCTCTGGTTTGTCTTCCCAGCTATTGCCTTTTGAAAAACATGTTTGCACAGGCACGTTCCTGCTACTGGAAGAAAATGTTGCTTCTGCCTTGGGCCCCTCTGAATAGCAATGAAGCTCTTCTGCTGTTCTCAGAATCACGTAAGGCTTTGGAACAAGGCTTTCAGTTTTGTCCACATAAAATAGAATTATTTTTACTACTAAATCTGTTGCATTAAGTGGGTATGAAATCTGCCTAGATTTACTTTCTTTAAAACTGTCAGGTATCCAGTATCCAGGTATCTACTGAAAAAAAAAAAAAGAAATCCAATATAAGTTATTTATTGACATTTTTAAATGGCCCAAAGGAAAAACAGAAATACGTTCATTGTTTGAGTGGTTGCACAGAACACATCTGGATTATTACACTTCTACGATGTTAAGGTCATTTGAACAAGACCTGTGATTAGGAACTTCATGTATGAAAAGTACCCTAAATACAACAAATAACTTTTCACAGTCTCTGCAGGGAATTTATTCCTGTACTTAATTACCTTAGAAACTGTTCCCTCATTCTTTAACAAACCCTTCCCTGCTGTGATTTGTTGAGATCATTACTCTTCTTCTATCACAAGGCACATGGGGAGCCACTTTTCTTCTCACAGTAGTCTTCTCCATATTTGAAGACTGTATTACTGTCATCGAGCGTCCTGAAGCTAGAGTGGAAAACTGTCCAAGGGCTAGTTATGGGAAATACATTCAGCCTCTTCATTCTTAGGCTCAACCCTTCCATTTCTACAATTTTCCTTCTAAGGCACCTTCTGCACCCAGAACATTTCCCCACAGACAAGGTGAAACGCTGAGATGCTTATTCCAGCAAAGATTGCATTGATTGGCCTCCTCAGAACTCCCGAGTCACTCAGGTCCCTGATCCCACAGCAAAGGATCAAAAACTAGAGATGGAGTCTCACCAGCCAGACATCTATGAAGGCATCCAGCAAGGACATGAGGAGCTACCAGGGAGCTCACAGGCGATGGGTACGGTATCCAGAGCACAGCTGCAACTCTGACACTGGGCTATGATGGAGACAAACGACAACTACGCCCCATCAGTGGTCAGACACCCCGTCAAGCAGGCTGCAGCTCAGCACCGAGTTCCTGCCTTCTCGGTCAGCTTCTCAGGAACCACAACGTCAAGTCCGAAGGCAGTGATGAATGACATCAATTACTGCATTGCAGACATACAAGTCACACTAATGCACAGCAAACGCAGCGCTCCTTTAATTACAGTTACAGACATGTACATTTGTTTTTCTTTGTAATTAAAATGTTCTATTGTGCTTAATACTGTTATCTGTATTCTTTGGTAAAGTGCAATTTAATTTGCTTTCTTGAGAAAACTGGCTATAATTTAAAATGAAAAATATCTCTCTTTTGCTAATATTCCCTTTCCGATGCTATTGCTTTCCATGACTGCCGATCTAGGATGCAGCTAACTTCCAAGTTTGTTCACAAAGTTTCTAGAAGGTAACGCTGTTCTAAAGCACAAGAAAACATTAATTTGTGATCAGTTTGGCAAAATTTCCTGGCTGTTAAAGCATTTAATGCAATAAACCTGAAGCATTTGCAAGGCAAAGTATCTTTCACCAGGAAAGCAGAGGTTGCACTAGGGTACTCCCTTGAGCACACTGTTCATAGCTGATGTGCTGTAACTAACTCAAAAGCAACTGGAGAAATTCCCCTTAAGCCCTCCAATATGAAAAGTTCCCATACAAAAGGGGAAACATTTTAGGATGTTCCACAGTCGGGAAAACAAACCATAATGGTGATGGAAGCATCTCAGTCCCCCATCCACCTGCACAGGGAAGCGGAGACTCACATTATGAGAAACATTCATTATTTCTTTAGTGCAGCTCACAACCACACACGGGAAGGTCTGCAAATATAAATCTGGTCTGTCATTAACGTTACTATTATCTGACTTGTCACAGCACAGAAAGAATTTCTTCCCTGCGGGGAATTATTCTATCCCTTCTCTGCACGCTGTCCCCTCTGCGGCCACAACCCATCCTTTATCAGCTTGCCCAGAATGAACACGGACGGGAAAAGTTACAGGAAGGAAAAGTATTGCAGCACACACTCAGGGATGAAATACTGCAGACTGGAGTACTGACTGCCATACATCCTACATGAACCAGGAAGATATCCAGACCAAGAGCTTTAAACCACAGTTTGGCTGACTTGCATTTCTAGAGATTTTTTTCTTTTGTAAACAGCATGAGCAAACATCGGGATCTTGCCGGCTCTCAAAGAATGTCCTCACTCGTGCTTGCTGTACAGTGGACCATTCATTTCGAAACGCCCTCTCCCTGACAGCTTGCCAAGAGCAGACTTTCTCCATCTCATGGTGTCACAGAAACGGGAATATTGTGAAAGTGCTCACAGGAGATGACCTGTTTTAATCACAGCTGTCACTTCCAACACTGTTTAGGTTTATGCAGTCTCTCTAGGAAGGATGGAGCAATGTTTAAACATTATCCATGCCCTTCCTGTAAATTCTTATAGTGTTTTTATTCCTTATCTCAAGCTGGAGAATCTCAAAATGAATCTCAGACCCTCTTCTCCCAGTATGACTCATTAGCAGAGCACAGAAATAATAATGTCCATATTCACCTTAAAGAAGGTTCTGGTCCAGTCCAGATTCACCAACTTTCATATTTTCTTAATTCAGAACTGGAATTTCCCCAATCCACCTTTCATGCACAGGCTCGGTTTTGTCAGACTATGGAAATACTTTTCCAAAGCATATTTTTGCTTAATATGAAACGCAATGCAGTTCAAACCCAAATACCAACACTATCTCATACCAAACAGATTCAGACATTATGTCAGAAACCGTATCACCAGCTGACAGGCAAGGAAAGAGTCACCTGGAGCATTCAAAGAGCAGCAGCAAGTTATGAAAATGTTGCTCCTGGTCCCCAGCTGCGAGCTTCAGACCCATGCTGCATCACCTTTCCCTCCCCTAGCTGGGCTTGAATTGCCCTGGCAACACAGACCCTGCCCCGGTCTGCAGTTTTCAAGGAAACCTAAACCTCGCAAAACAATAATACATCCCAAAGCTTCATGGTACAGAAAATTGAGGGAGGAAGGTGGTGCCATCAATCCTCTTCTTCCCACGGAAGGTATCTCAAAAGCCACTGAGTTAATTAATTAAGTCTGCATTTGTAATGATGTTAAATTAAGCCAGTTTGGGTCACTACATTTCATGTTACTTTAACAACAAAAAGGTAAACTTTCAAATGGAAAATTTACCCATGGCATTAGGATTTGTAACTCCCATTAGCTAACAGTTTCACATCCCTAAAAATCTTTGCAGTTCTCTTACAGCTAGCCAAACAGTTAGAAAGGGAATTTACTTAATTACCAAATCTTTTGCCCCATGTGTCGACATGCCAGGTTTTTTTACAGCTATCACAGCTGCATGTGGTTAACAGGCCTTAATAATTCAAAAGCACAAACGAAAGCCAACAATATCCTGCCCGTATGATAGGTGTCAGCCCATTGTGATGTGAAGAACTTGAAGCACTATACTTTATGCCAGTAGTCCCATTTAAGATGTATAACACAGCTGTGCTTTATGCTTTCAGTTTTGTTTTTACACCGAGATTTCCCTCGTCTCGTGTGCTTTAAACTTGGAGCAACTCGTCTGCGTTTCTCCACGACGATTCCCCAGCTCTTCAGAGAGCACCTCATGGCAAACGCTACCACAGCCAAGGCAGAAAGCAGCACTGGGAATTGAAATCAGGGTATTTTAAGCCCTCTAGCAAAGAGGACCTCAGCAGGAGGCTCTCCTCTGCTTTGCTCCGCTGCATCCCAGCAATTGCCACCCTCAAGTGAAAGAGCCCCTCTGCCACGAGTGGTCGTCTCTCCTTCGACTCCAGTAACCCATTTGCATAGCTGTTGAATTTGCCCCACCTGCTCTTATTAAAACCTAAACATGAATTGTTTTCTTTTTTTTGTTTGGTTTGGAGGTTTTGATGTTGTTTGTCATTGTTTGGTTGGTTTTTTTTTTCCTCCTGGAAAACAATATATGGACAGAATACTATATTACTGCGTTATGCTAACCTTAGGTTTAACTCAGGCAGCTGACACACATTAAAACCTCAACTTATATTCTCAGCACCAGGATTTTAACATGTGCTAGTTAACCTCTGTTAAAAATTCTCCCATTTTCCCTTGTGCCTGCAGGGACACACATTTTCCCACAATGTGCAGTCGCGGTGTAAAACGAAGAGCTCTCCTCTTCTGCAGCCCATTGACATGTACTGTCAGCGTGAACCCCTCTCTTCATCCTAAGAGGAAGGGATAATACAATTAATACATATACAGTTCTGTATAATTAATTATATAACAAAAGCTTTCTCCTCTGAAAAGCAACAGTCAGATATCTGAGCTCTCTGTCAGGCCACTTAATATACTTTGGGAAGCACTTCGCAGTATGTACAATTTCAATTTTACAGCCGAGACTAAAACAAATTAGCAGCTCTCATTCCTCTGTGCTTTGATAATAATTTGCTTCCAGTTCTGTGTAGGTGATCAGGGTTAGTGTAATGAGGGGCAGGAAATAGTAACACCCTAATTAAACTGGGGTGTATAGGAAGTAAACCATAAATCAGCTAGTTAGCTGGAGCTCAGTGGGCAGTATTCGTCTCATGTTGAAAAGAAATGATTTTTTTTTTTTTTACATAAATAAAAAATGAAATAATTACAGGCCAGTGCAGAAATAGAAAGAGAAGTGCTTTGACCTGGACTGTGTTTCCCCAAGTTCCCTTTCAAAATCCTTCCCAAGACGCCATGCTGTCACTTAGTACACACCTAGATGCCACAGAGAACAGGATACTCACCTCTCAAACATAAAGATCTGTTTTCTTGTTTGGGGGACCACAGCAGAGAACGAAGACAATGCACAAATTGCATTCTCCTTTACAAAATTAAGCTACTTTGAATTACAATAAGCTGTGTGTATTTACAGATCAAGAAACAACTGTTCTCAGCAGCAATACCTCCAGCTAAGAATCACGGCATCAGCAAAACTCGACTTTTTACTAAGTTCACCTGCAGCCTTTATAGAAAAATAAACTTACTACATAAATTATGCCTCACCTCTGAACACTTCTATGGCTTCACATACAGAGCCCCCAGAGTAGAAGCAGCATATGCTTATGGAAGGAGTTTTTCTGCTGCTTAGTAGCACCAGTTTTTAGGAACATAAGCCAAGCAGACAAGAGTTCCTCAGTCTGGATCCACATCGTGGGCTTTTGCACAGCCATATTATCTAGAGGCATGAATTTTTCACAATTGGAGCAAACCTAGCTCTGCCAGCAAAAACGCTGCAATGAGGCCACATTTCAATGTTCTCGCACCGCAAGGAAACCTGTGAGTGCCCATTGATGGGAGGGAGGGAGAACAAACCCCAAGCGCCAAAATGTTTCGGGAGAATCAATCCCTTTTATTTTGGGATTTCCAGCTGCCTGGCTGGAGAAAATCCTAAGACTATTTCCACAGAAAAGTTATCACACAAGCCCTAGATCCAGAACTTTCAATGTGTTCATACAGCACTTTTGGCAACACATATGTGCACCTTCAGGATCAAGGCTTCATCGTTTTCCACATTCAGGCTTTTCCCATATTGCCTCCTCTTATTGCACTTCTTGTTTGATTTGCATATATAAACTTGGTTAGGTGGTTAACATCAAAAATCGTGCTGAAATAACCATCAACAGCATCAGAAGGAATAATACCAAATAACGATGGGAAGACCATATTTCTTCAGAGTCATTAAAAAAAAAGGGGAGGGGGAAGGTATGTTTAAAATCAAATTGAAAACATTATCTTCTTCCACCATAGAATAACTTCTTGGGGACCTGCAGAACTTTCAGGATTTTTCCAAGTTGACTCAGTAGCCCCCATTTGACTCTATCCCTGAGAACTAACGTGCCCACACCATTTCACAGCCGTAACTGGTTTCTCTTCACCCTTACCTAAGTTTTCAGCTTTTTCAATGAATGAAATCAATTAAAGTCTTTGGAGCTACTTGAACATGAAAAAGAGTATTTAAGTAAACATAAGAAGAGCTGAAATATCTCAAAGTCCAAAAAATCTCTGCAATGAGATTCTAGAAGCCCGATGATTCACTGCTGTACAGGACAGAGATTTGGGATGATATCCTAAAATCCCTTTGCTGTGCTGCTTTAACATTAAATCTCCAGCAAAGTGCTTGCATGGATCTATCATCAAGCCAGTCTGAACCCAGCCTTCATCCATCATTTATCTGATATTCAGATCTATTTATTTCCAAACTGATCTTGTAGCTTCAAGTATTACACAGTATTTCTCCCAAATAAATAGCAAATTTGGAACTAATAAATCCCCCTGGGCTGCAGTTAGTGGCATTGGCACCGCAGATCTAATGTCTGATGTAAATAATACATACAAGACGTTCTCCTAAATCAAGTGTTAGACCACGATATCAAGACTCCTGCCTGAGGGCTCTAAAACCCTATGCAGTATTCATTATAATTACTTCATTAAGCTTCCTTCTTTAGTACCTTTATACCAAAGAAATATCACTGAAGGAATTTGAAGGAATCACCTAATAACACTAAGGCAACTCACAGTAGGGTCGGGACCTCTGTTTCTGAAGCATCCCAGTAAACGTCTTTCAAAACCAATTAAAGACAATCCCAAAAAGCTGAAAATCTTGGGGTTTGGCCCCCACCCATTCCGTGAGGTTTATGAGCAGAGTCTGGGGGATATGAAGTGCTGAACATTCATTTCACGGTAGCCAAGCCGGGCTCCTGCGTTGTGCTCCCAGCAGAGGCAGGAGTTTCCTCAAACTATGATACGATGCTCACAGCCTCCCTATCTTTTGTATAAAATCTGCATTTTAGAACATTCACAGAGAGCATAAAAGTTAAGACAAGTGACCATTACCATGGCCTGTGTCCTGCTGCCTGGGACGCTGCTCATCCTAAACATCAGGAATAAACACAAAACTCCACCAGCTCTTTTGGCTTGGCCGGACCTGGGTGGATTGGTTGCATCAAAGCTAGGAGTAAATGGAGCCAAGATTATTATTGCATATAATATTAACAGTTATAATTTCTTTGTAATGTTTTGTTCAAAAGCATCATATTTTTAAGCAAACATCTTTGAGAACATGTCTTAGATCTGTGGCAAAGCTGACACCGTTAGTCAAAACTTAGTGTTGCTTTGAAGTCACTAAATCCAAAATGACGAACCATTATCTGATGGGAAATTCCTAAAATGTCAGCTGTCTGGCAGGCTGTGGGAATCCCAAAAATGGGGTAGCTGTGCCTGAGCAGTAGAGGTCTAACCCCAGGTGTTGGGAAGCAGCACTTCTCCCAGCGGGTCTTGCCCAGAGCCTCTTCTTAACCCAACAGGCTGAGACCTGGAAGTCAACATGATGCAAGTTTTGTGTTTGAATGGCTGAAATAAAAAAATGCTACAAGAATGCTGTTTCATGAAGAGTCCTGTGTTTGTGGCTTTTTTTTTTGTTCCCCTTCTATGTTCTATGTTCCCCTTATATGTTCTATGTCAGTTCGAGTCCTGCGGCAGACAAGAGGGATCCTCCAGAACTGTGGGGAACGTCCTGACGATCAGGATAGGAGTTATTCAATCCCTCCTCTCGGATCCAGACCCGTACACAGAAAGAAAAATACAGGTGTCATCATTCTTCTATCTCCAGTATTAAACTAGAGAGGAAAAAATGTGTCGGTGAGGAGAATCTGGATGACTACACAAATTCTTACACCCACAAACTATCTGAGAACATGGTTGGCACAAGACATTGTTGATATTTCAAAGATATTAAACACCAGTAACGGATTTGAACAGTGTTTAGCCTTCAGCTAATGCAGATAAGTTTAAGATGTAAAGTATGCCTTTCCATAGGAAATCAACAGGAATTACCTACGTAATCTGCTTAAACTCTCCATAGGAGTCCTTATTTGCATATGTATTTAAAGGCTATTTTGAAAATAGAGCCCTTATTCTGCCACAGCCCCAGTCAGGATTGGCACTCTGCTGGCCTGCGCTTCATTTTTAGAACAGTGCTTGAATGTTTCCCTGCGGTTCTACCCCAAACAGCAAGGTACAGGTCATGAACATGGGACAAAGACACAATGTAGGATCTTATATACTTTATCTAACTTTTTTTTTTCATCCCTATTTCAGACTTCACTATTCTCTAACCTGGCATGGGCTGAAGTTAAAATAAGAAGCCTCAGTCGCCCCAGGGTTAAGACCAAGACACAAAATGCCAGCCTGAAAAGCCACAGAGATATCTGAGAAGCCACCAGGTGAAGCCTGAACAAAAAGCCTTCTCATAAGGTTCAGCAATCATCATGAAGAGGCCAGACCTTGTCTGGCATGATCTGTTCAAGCACAATGTAAATGTTAAGGAAAACACATAATTTAATTCCCTTTCAACACCGTGCTCTTCCTCATAGAACTCTTTTTAGGATCTTTGTGGCTTTTCTTTACACACCTATGAGAGATTCACCTCTTCAGGTCTGGCATTGACCTTGAAAACTTTTCATACTTCTCAATCCAAGCACATTAAATACATGCATGCACGCAGACATAGATAAATACAATCATGGCACTATTATGATCGACGAGCTTTTTTCTAGTACATTGCAAAGTCTTATGAGCGTCTTATCGAACCGTGTTTAGGGAAAAAAGTTAAATACTTAGCTCTGAACCAAGCTGTGTCAAACTTATTGCCAACTATAACAAAGGACTACTGTGAAACATAACTCTTCTGTGGAATATACTATCATTGTACTTTCTGAAAGCAATGTCAAATCATTGACATTGACTTGGTATTCTACAGTATGAAATGCAGGAAAGTTACAATATATGTAAGCCGTAAATTAGATCCTAATCCAAACTTATCACTTTGATAGTTGTTAGACAGACTATTTGGGTGTGCATCTAGCTCCGTGATTTTTTTTTAATATTCCTTTTTCAAGCTGTTGTCTTCTTCTCTGATTTTCAGAATCAGACTTTCCAATAACCTTTACAATAAATTACATCGCAAGTTACAAGAAAATACAGTTAAAATAAAGTTAAACTCAAGCAAAATCACAAGCGCAAACTTACCAAAGATTTATGAAGAGAAATATTCCAGTCTGGCAGATGAAACTCAGTATGCAGTACTCGGGGCAAGTATTTGTTAGCTGTTGAGCATATTCCTGAAGGCAAACATCTGAAAAACAAAATTCCCGTAACCTCAGAAGTGAGCAGTTATCCCAATTAGCATATACATTGATTTTTTTTTTTTTTTTTAAATTCATCTCGTCTAATTGATGCTCTGTCATTCACAGTGCAGGATGCAAGGAACAACCTCATCTATGACTGGATCAGCGAGCACTGGTAGCCAAAAAGATCTTCTCAACAGAGTAAAAGAGTTGTTGCTCAGGGTCTCTAAGGTGCAAAACTAAGCACAGAAATGTGGACAACCCAAGCTACAATACGTAGGTAAACTTTGCTATGAAAGCAGGAAAAATCCTGGAAGGATTCAGGCTTTACGCCCACAGATTCCTCCATGAAGATCCAGGAAGATCTGAAAAGTGTCTTGTTAATCATGAGATGTTTCATGTGTTCATTATCACCTACTTTGATGCTATTTCATAAAGCGATGGCGCAAAGTTTTCAGATGAAGATTGTACCTTCCAGATGGAAATGAAAACATAACAACACTTATATGCAAATACAGAAGGAAAAAAAAGAAAGAAAAGCATATTTTCCAGAGAAAACAAGTTCTTGTTCTCTTGAACAAGAGAACTCAACTGCCCTCAACTGCCAAAACTCTTGACAACAAAAACTTTGGAGCTAGATTTAAGTGAGATTTTAAAAGGATATTTTGGTGGCATTTTTCTTATTCTGCCATTCCTCATAAATTCATGTAGCTTAATTAGCAGAGGCCAAAACCAGCCAGAAGTATGAATCCCACCTCTGCATCCTCTGCTTTCTGGTATCCTGGAACTTCTCAAACTGAGGATATGTTTACAGATTTAAGGCTTCCTCAGAAAATTTACACACCAGGTTTACTCTTGCCCTGTAAACCACCTGAAGTCTACGGGATATGTTGGGTGTGCCATACATGATGACATCTTACTGGACTTGTTAGGTCTGACTGGAAAATGGAGATGCCCTCCTCCTCGACAGAAAACAGCTTTTCCATGCTACCCTCTGGAAAATGTCCCCTTGGGTCCTTCAGCACGTCTGCACCTCACATGGGGTCTCTCCTGAGATCCTCAAGACATAGTTTTCAGTCGAGAAACTCAAAATACTCTGACACCTTGGTTATTTTTTTCATATTTGAAGTTTTGAAATTGGCGAGTGAAATATCAGGTTGTTTAGAACATCATATGCCAAATCCAGATGGAAATAGAACAACGGGCTGAGAACAAGTGAGATGCACAAAGGTGCCCAGCAAATCCATTTATCGGAGATTTGCAAAGCAAAGGGACAGAAGTCCCTTCCTAAATGACCACGCTGTTTGTGCAACAGATCTCTCCCACACTCTTACAATACATTCTGTACCTTTAACTGCTTTCCTTGCCTCCCTCCACCCACTACTCGATCTCTGCCTTGCCTCCTTCTAACATTTGGAACATCTGAAGAGCTGCCAAATTTTTTGAAGCAACCTATTTCCAGAAATGTTTCTTTACCACCAAGATATGTAATTTCTCCCAAAACACTCCTCTGGAGCAAAGCCCAGGACTGGCAATATGTCACCCAGGATCAGCGAAAGGTTTACGTTTCAATACCTATTGCACCTGTCACAATAATACCAGGCATTTTCCACCCACGACGCAGAAGAAAATCCAACCTTCCTGTAGGATGTGCAAAAGTAGAGCTCAGCCTTGGGAGCCATCCAGGCATGGGGATCAGGAAGAGAAAAGCTATTTCTGCTGGCTTGCAGGAATTGATGGCACCGTTTAATGTCTTGCCTTTAAATGCAAGTGTGTATAACCCAGTTTTTCCACAGCTGCCGTGATGTAAATAAATTCGGTATTATCTCCATTTTACATTATATAAATATAAACAGTGCTAGAAATTAACGCTGGGCGTAATTCAACATTTAAGACGTTGACCTTTTCAAGTACAAGGCACCTATATAGCTGCCTAACACTTAGACAAAATATTTGACCTGCTTAAGATTTGCTAAGGACAAAAATATTATATACATACATATATAT
>NW_009698424.1:0-30373 GCF_000703405.1 Apaloderma vittatum
ATATTATATATTATATACTATAATACATAAAATACATATAATGATCTTGTTGCATTCTTGGGCTGCTTCAGTTTGACAGTGCCAGTCCGTGCAGTAACACGGCAGCAAACCACACTCTGGTACGTTCAGGTTCAGTGGGTGCCTCTTCTTGAAACTGGGCCTGTTCACTACTGAGCCACTGAAAGTGAAATTACAGATCCTTTAAAAAGCAACTAGGAAGAAATACATGAAGTAAATCACGGATTAAATAAAATCATAGCAGTGGGCAAAATCCCCAGCTGATGCAATTTTGAGTCCTTTCCAAGTCAAGACAGGTACGCTTGAGGAAAGAAGAGGATCTGATTTACTACTTATCTTTTTAAATTTCCACAAATTCACCTCTTGTAGCTCTACTCAGTTTGCAAGCCTGCCTGGAGAGAGGGATTTCTGCCCCGGCGCTTGAGGGATATGAAGTTTCATAATAGCAGGAATCTGATAAGGAGATGAGTGATCATTGAAATATTATTTTTTCTCCATGTTTAAATGATATTATTTTTAAAGGCACTTTATAACTCCTATTTTGACATTCCAAAAAGTAATAAGACGAACCTTGTTGTCTACTGGCCAAAGAGGAAAGCCTACAGTCATTTGGTCTGCTTAATCACATGAGCCCCACATTTCTGGGGTGTCTGTCATTAGGCTTTACTGACATCAGTTATGATGAAGTTATAATATTTAGAAAAGCTCAAGCTTAGTAACTATGGAAATACTGGTGCTGCCCTTAAAAATGATGCAGTAGATTCCTAAAAGCTTAGTAATGATAACACAGGGAGTTGCATGGATATAGACATAACATAGTAAGAGCCTGGTGGGAGGACAAACACACTTCAGTGACGTGTCCAGTACTTTTCTAAAATGCAGTATAGAGAAAATGTATAGGTGGTTCTGTTTTCCTCAGGGGCTCTTTCGTAATTTTTGGATCATCTGTGTCCCGTGCCTCTTCCATACCTTTACATGAAATGCTGGGCTCTAGGAGCTCTTCAGGACTCTTCAGTGCATCCATAAGTGCTTGTTCATGCTGTGAAATGAAGTGGCTCCACGCTCTGCTCTCAGATCTCTTTTCTTTCTCACCCACACACATTGTCACAAACTTCTATGTGCTGTCTCCAGTGGTTTTGTTCTCTCACGTCCTTTGTGGTGTCTTTCCGTGCATGCGGCCTCACATTGACACCCAGGCCTTTCATGAGTCCACCTCATGGTCCCATTTGGTCTTGGCTCTTCTTGGGGGGCAAGTGCCTCAGGCCAGGCCGCCAGCCTTGACTTCCAACCGTGAGAAGATGCCGGTGGTAAGGACAGGCCTTGGCAGAGGTGCCCCATGCATTGTTGTTGCTATGAAGAGAGAAGGTGCTGGGAGGTACCAGTAGGCTCAAGATCTCTTTGTCTCTGGTCAGAGACCTCATCAATCAGGTACCAAAAGCACTTGTGTTGGATTCAACACAACAAATCATCACTGCTTAGCTGTTTAAGGGAGGCATCATGCAAGTTACTCAATTGTTTTTCCCTTCTGATTTTGGAAATTCTCAACACGTAAAGAAATATGTTGATAATTGTGCTTCCTCTGGCTCCACAACCCCTGTGATGATTGAAGAGTTTGTCTGATTTTCATGTTTCTGCTGACAGTACCAGCAATCTCTGGCTCTCTCTTGTGACACTCCAGTGAGGCAGCAGTGGCTCTGTTAGGTTGTTTCATCTTTTTCTCGGTTTGGTATTTTCCTTTTTTAAAAAGTTACATTAAACAAATATTTCACATAAAAAATACCTTCAGGTGAGAAAATATAGTGTCCCAAAGGGCTGAAGTCAAGGCACATGTTTTCAGGGGGAAGGTTGGTGAATTGCTGGGGCAAATTATGAGGGCAAGTGGTTCATACCTCCTCTGGGATGATTTGCAGGGAGAAATGATTTTGCCATCTGAAAGCTCTCAGACTTTGTGCAGGACTCACCAGGAAAGAGTCTTTTGTCCATGTTTGTAGAGGAGGAGCAGGTATGGAAAGCATGGAAAGTTATGGAAAGGTTTAAGCATTCAGCTGGAATTGAAATGAGTAAGGAAGAAAAGCAGAATGGCCATTGGATTTAAAGGCTGATGGGGAGGATTGAAAAAAAAATTTGCAGCCATAGGTGGAAAGGGATTTTTGACAGCTCTCCAAGCGTGGTTCATGGGTGCCTTTTGGACAGGGCTCATTTGGGGCAGCAGGGTAGTATAAAGGTCAATTTTCTTTCATCGTTTAAAAACAAAATTCCAAAATAGTCGATAATCAAAGGCTTTCAGGTAAATACATCATTTTGGAGACACCGAGTTTGCTGTATTGTCAGCTCACATAGGTGCCCACGCTTCCTTCAGGATCTGTTTTTTCTACTAGCTGTGGTGCCTTACCTCTTTTTGCCCTACCTTGTCTCTTTTTCCATGGCTATTCTCTTTTAAGTACATCTTTGTACTGTCTGAGCCTCCTGCTGCCAGGGCATACCTGCTCCCCTGCATACCTGTGCAATCAAGAAGCGTGCTCGACTGGCAAAGTGACAGTAAGATACTTGGGGGGGGGAGTTGGAATAGGATATTTGGGCTTTTCTCCCCCTATTTTTTTTGCACAGGGCTTAGGAAAGTGTGATCCTAGGCTGAAACTGAGTATTACTACTCAGGACTTCAGTATGACCAACACTGAGTCCCCAGCTGCTCTTTGTGCAGATATGAGCTGAGGGCAAAGCATGCATAAAAATACTGGCATTTATTGTCAGCCACTGGGGTAGCTGACGCCCAAAAGCTCACAGCAAGCAAAACCTAGAGGGTCTGGAGACCTGGTGGAGAGGTAGTGGATGTTGCTAAACCCAGCTCTTTGGAGTCCTCTCATAATCCTTTAACCAAAAAGTCTACTCTTCCAATCACAGCCACAACACAGTGGGTGTGAGAGCCTTCTTCGCCGCCGCTCCCGCCATCTGGAGCAGCCTGTCTGCTTCCTTCACCCTCCATCTGCTTTCGCACAGGAGCTGAAATATCTCTTTATGCGTTTTTTTCCTTCCTTTCTTTCTCTTTTTTTCTCTCTGTCTTGGTGACTGACCTCAATTATTTTTGTCGCCCTTCACACACAATTCTCCTCACTGTGTGCAGAAGATGGGTTGGAACTATTTAAATCCTTTCAAGCATCCAAGTATACAATTAATATTGAATAAACTTGTATTGTTTTGGTGTGTTTGACAATAATAAACATTTATAAGAGGATCCTGAATTTATTGCCAGTAATGGTATTCATTTAACCAGTGAGTCACAGTTCATATTCGTGATTACTTAATAGGACCTAATTTTCTAGTCATTTTAAAGAGCATGAAAACAAGTTGGAACTAAATGGGTACTGTTAGTAAACAGGTAATGAGTGAAAGGAGGGATAAAAAGGTCTCTGGGGCAGCAATCTGTCATTTTCATTGAAATTCAAACCACCTTGCATTTCAGTGCGTTTCTGTAAATAATAATTAACAACAATAACAATAATTTGCAAACATATGTGTGTGATTGGGCTGTTCTTGAATGACAAATTGCTTAGCAATCAGAATATTTCTCTTTTCTGGAAATCATGCTGTTCCAAACTTCAAACCTTCCTATCCGATCTTAACACTGATATGTTTTTTTGTTATTTGACTTGGCAGTTCTTATAATTTCCCTCAGAATGTTGTGTCAATCATGTTTAAAAAAGAAAAATATAAATAACAGATTGTTAATAAACTTTTAGGGCCCTTCACTGATGTTTTCATGATGAAAGCCGTGTATTGAGTTTTATGCCAGAATTACTCACCAAGCAGATTGTATGAGGTTAAATTAAAATAGTACTCTTTAGCAGATTTTTTTGGCTGAGTTAAAAAGCTTTTTTTAACACTGGATGTGCTAAGAAAAAGCTGCTGGAAAGCTGTCTTTTGGATCTGATCTGTGTGTAGAATAGCTGTGCACAGGGCTGGAGATCCTGTGTAACAATAGATCACTGATTTTGCTCGCTCTTTTCCAGGGAAATATCATATGTCACGTTTAAAACATTAATATTTTTGGACAAGTGGACTATATAACCATGAAGATAGTTCTTAAAATATGTTTTTCAAGATCTGAAAAGGGAAAAAAAGGCATGAGAGAAATCATGCTGGCTTAGATGTATTGAGGATTTATTTTGATTTTTGTTTTGATTCTCTTATGTTTCCAGTTGCAGATGAACTAAACAGTTTCAGTCTACTTATAGTTTCCAGGAATGAAAGGGAGGGGCTTTCATGGACGTAAATGAACATGAGCATTTACTGTCAGCAGCAATCGGGTGCAGCACAGTGGCATCTCTTCCCTAGACCCTTTGCCTTTGCACTCTTTCTGCTCACCATGGATTCTTCTCATTCTCTTGCTCCTCGTGGTCTCCCTAATGTAGACTGAATATTTGAAGGTATGTTCTTTAAAGCCTGAGCCCCCAAAATGCGGGGATTACATCCAACGCTCAGTTGTCAAGAGCACAGAGGACCTAGAAACTTCATCCGTGGCTGATGGGAGTGGAGCGAGGTCAAGGACCTGTGGACAGGCTGAGGCGTGAGAGCCTTTAAACTGCATCTTTATTTTGGTGAGGGTTGGTGTGGCAGTTCGGAGAGTGAGTAAACCCATCCTTGTTCATCACCTTGGTAAGGTGTGAAGGTTTGCTCCTAGGAGCTCCAAAGGAAGGGCTCCCCAGATGTGGCAGGGATTGCCCCTGGAACCAGTGCTGCAGAGTCATTCAGTGTCGCTGTCGTGTTCTAGCTGAGCAGAGCATTTCAGACCTGCCTGCTGACCTGATAGCATGTGCACTTGGCAGATGTGGCCGCCCTTCTCCCACCAGCTACTTTACTGGTCGCAGAAGGGGACGGGCTTTTGAGAGTAGTAAAAAAAAAACCAACATAGGCGCTCGTGCTTAAATATAAAGATTCGCCAAGGCTGAAAAGCTAGTGTGGATTTGAGGGCTGGACACTAGCAAGGGAAATACGAAGGGTCTAAAATACTTGCGGGATTTATTACTATGCTTTTTGTTGGCCTTGAAGGAGATCAGGCAGTGTTGAGCTAGGAACATTACAAACACTGGAGTAAAAGATTGTTCATACCCCGAAGAACTTACAATCTAAATAAATATGACAAAAATGCTAACTCTGCTTTGTTAAAGATGAGAAAGCGTGTCGCTTGCAAAGCAGGAGCTGAGCCTGAACCAGCCTTGTGCAACGGACTATCCTGCTTCTTTTAATAGCAGGCACTGTGTCAGCACCAATGTCTTCAAAATGCATTTATTTGTATGTGATTCACCCAGGGTCATCACATATAATTAGTTTTTACTAGTTAAGATTTGAAGACGCAAACTGCCGTCTGTATGCTGTTGGTAACAGCGCGGGCACTTTATTGCTGTGTTGTTTTACAGATGCTCAGAGGAATCAAGGTCTTCCCACAGCTATAAAGAGCTGGAGTAGACCAGGTTGCTCCCAGAAGTATCTCATCATCCCAGCTTAAATATTTCAAGGGCTCAGGTTTCAACCAGGCTTTCAACCAGCCAAACTCATTAGCTGTGACCCTGCCACCCCCTCTGTGATGAACAAGAACTGAAATGAGGGAAACGGATGAAAAACTGTGGGAAAACCAAAATGACAGAGAAAACCACAAACAACATAGGAAGGAGCTGGGTGAGGGGGGAAAAGAGCGCTTAGAGTTTTTGCAGACACGTGGAAAACTCCTCTGGGGAAGGAAGGCGCAGGTTGCTAATCAAATTCACCCGCAGTTGAGAGAGACTGCCGGAGCATCCCTGAATAATCCGTCACTGTTACATTGAGATGGTTTGGAGATTTCCTCCCACTGCTCACTCCTGTCTTCTCCTGCCTCTCAGTGTCAGCAAATCAGTACAATATACCCAACTGTGGAGCCTGCAGAGTTTTGGAAATTCCAGGCACAGCAGCGTGCTTGGTGTGCGCTGTCAATGGCAGAAGATACTGTGAATATATTAAACTTGTTTTGTGCTCCCTACCCCTGTTTTCTTGCAAATAAACTCTTTTACTTTGGGACATTTTGTATCTGGGGCCTGAGATATCTTAAAGACTATCTAAAATGCCGGGATCATCATCAGCCTCACACCTCTGCATTAATGGGATTTCCTGCCCTAGGGGTGTAATTAATTTGTTCAAGAGATGTAACATTTTTTGAGGGGAAAGTCTGACTTTGTCGAGCTCTTCCATGGGCTGCTGCTGATCATCTTAAAACCACCACCTCCTTCTCTGAGTCCAAACAGTGGTGTTTTGAGACACCTTCTGTAGCCTAATTACATAGCAACCTGAACACTGCAGAGCAAGCAAGCTCTCCTCCTCAATGTGAAATGCTTCCAAACGTAAAAAAACCCCCACAAAGCAACGTAAAAAGCCCTACTAGAAGATGGCTGCACCTGTGTGCCCTTTTTTAGGGAGAGAAGAGGAAGGCAACCAACATGTGGCTTGTTAACCAAGTTGCTTGATGCGCCATGAGAAGATGCTTAGATCAAAACAGTTACAGAGCAGGGCACAAGATGAATAGCTTAGAAGTAAGAGGTTTAAATTATGTTTTACATTTTTTAGGAAGCAAGAGGCTATGTATTTACCTGTGGGGGGAGAATGTACTGAAAAAAAGGGCTGAAAAAGAGCATGTAAGCACAGGACATACAGGAACTGCTGGCTCAGGGAGGCTTCTGCCCTTGAGTACGTTAAGGTGTATCTGGAGTAATTTTACTGACTAATTTTCTGGGCTATAGCCATGTAATTTATGTCACGGTCATAAATCCTGTGCTTTTAAGAGAGAAACTAGGAAAAAAATATCTTGCAGAGCTTTGTAGGCAAGTCCATTGAATGAGTTTTTCTGATGAATCTTGTATTTTTAATGGAAAGAAAATAAAGTGGTTCTAGGATTCCTGAGTGACAGCTGAACTGATTTATGTCCAGAAAGCAAATGCATGCCCTTCTGGCTCCGCTGAAAGAGGACATAACAAATATTAAAGCTGAGAGCTTGCTCGTTGTGCAAATGCGGGAAAGCCAAAAAGGAGAGGTCTGGGGCAAAGCAGAGCAAAGGGATTCAGCTACAGATAGATGCCAAGAAAGACTCCCCTGAATGGGACGCTTTTTAGAGACAATTAGGGTCCCCAGCTTGTTCATGAGATATACAGCTGCAAATCACAGACACAGGTCCTTTGGACAGGATAGCTTGTACGCTGCACCAGGCAACACTTCATCATTTTCTGTCACGGGCCACTAAGGTGACAGGCAGCTTCAGTGCCAGTATTGGCTCTGGAGATGGTGTGATGCTGTGACATCTTCATCTTGCATTGTCATATGGTTATGAGGAAGATATATGAGCCCTTTATATATATATAAGTAGACATAGTGTCTATAAGTATTATATAATGTGTATATACCCACACATTAAAAATGCTATTTCTATAGTGATATATAGTGATATAGTGATACCAAGTGATGTCTAGTGCTACTTTCTTGCCACACAGCAGGTTGTTTGGCTTCATTAATAAATGCGTAGAGAATGACCTGTGCCATTTGACAAAAACTGTTTAAGAGCGTTGTGAACATTGCTAATTTATTCTGTACTTTGAATTTCATATCTGGGTTACTTTTAGGCGAAGGGAGGAAAGTCTTGCCTGCTTAGATCGTTTAAGCTTCATTGTCCCTAATAAAGGGTCTGACCCAAAATTCAGTATGAGGATATCCCCAGTGATGAGGAGGTATTTGTCCTCAGATGGAAACTGGCTTTAGCTGATTTCTAAATGCCTTTGTCTATGCAGTGACTTTTTGAGACTTGTTTATCTGATGCCTTGCTATAGCCTTCCACTTACTGAGATAAAACTTGGGTCCAAGCAATGGCTCTGTGTTTCTGCTCTTGTTCACCAGTCAGTTGCTGTCAGTGGTGGAAGGGGGATAGTGGCTTTTTCCCAATCTGTCGTTTTTAACAGGGATGACTTCAGTAGTGCTCCACAGCTGCTGCACTACACGGTGTTTGACCGTGCTCAGTTTGTGACCGGGGACCATGGAAAGCTCTCAGAGGTGGTCTTGGCTCTCTAATGCCCCAGGTCCCCCAGAGCCCTCTAACTCCATTTCTGACACACTTGTGGTAGATCCTCTTAAATATTGAAAGGAAGATGTTCATTTTGCCTGAGAGTTAAACAGGAACTTCATGGTGGCCTCTTGTTCAGTCATCCAATGGCAGTGAACCCGGTCAAATAAGAAGAGCATGATGATCCTTCCCTCTCCTCTTCTCCTCCATCTCCACGTTACCTCTGCTGCGCTGAATCACTGCTTTCCACCTCCTGTCCAAATCCTGCACAAACCTCTCAGTCAGGTTCAGTGCCGTAGTCTCATCCTACAGTTGTGCACATCTGGGAAGCACAGCTGGAAGATGGCAAAGCGTCTTCCTTCAGATCAATTAAGGGCTGTATTTGTTTAGATAACGCACCTTTCACGTGGGGAAACAAAGGCAGTGTGGAGAAGATGGGGCCTTCTGTGTGCAAAGATAGAGCTTTCTGTGTGCAAACTTGACTGCAGCAAGTGAAGGGTGAGTTAACTAACATTGTGCTCGATGTGAGGATGTCTGTCTCGGGTAGCCTGTGAGGAATTCCCCTCCATAGATGAGGTAGCTGAAATGTGTTTGCTGACTACATTTAATTCCAGTCTGCACCAGTGCCTGCAGGGTGGTGGCAGCTGCTTGTGGTACAGTTCTGGCTTGCAAAGTCGTGTTGATTCAAATCCCACCCTGCTGATGTCACTGTGGTCGTGGGTACATCAGTTTCTTTAATCAATTCCCTTTTCTGCTCTTATTTAAGCAGTACCCCTCAGGATGTAACTGTGTCTTTGATAATCTGGTACTTTAACGCTAAGGCAAAATATGGAATATAGGGAGTTTGGTAGTAAAATTATTTAAAACCAAATAGTTTTGGCTTTGGAAGGTGCCTGTAAAACGTCTTCTGGAAGCTTCTTCATGCATTGGCTTCAAACTCTGAATAGATTTTCCTGAAGTCAGAGGGTAGCACACAAAAGCACACCAGGGCCGTTTCTCTTTTGATTTTCTCTTAAATCATTTGTAGCAACGCAAAGTGACTGTAAAATTCTGCCTTTGATGTGCACAGCCGGGAGGTTTTCCTTTGGGAGACACGAGAAGCGTATATTACTCAGCAGCGCGCTGGTATAGCAGCATTTTATGCGCCTTACTCTCAGGTTTCAAACGTCAATATAAAGTTACAAGGCTGTGGAGGCACAGGTTGCAATTCCAGGACAGAAGAGCAAGGGGCTGAGCATGTCCTGCGGGGCAGTTAGCATCTTCTGCCAGCCCAGTTGTTTGCAGGGATGTTCTAAGAATTTATTTAATGAAACGATGCAAGTTAAAAATAGTCCTTCAAAAAGGAGGTGGGGGAAGGGAGAAGTACAAAGTACAAGAAGTTTTATTTCTTTTCATTCCGTAGATGCTATAAATCAGCAGGGAAGTCAGTTGCTTGCTTTTTTTTTTATTTCCTTCTATCTTATGTTGTTAAAAAAATCATCAGCTGCTGCGCTCAAATGGTTTGCAAGAGCCACTTTGCCAGGAACAATCACTGACCGAGAACAATAAAATATTGGTGGATGCCAGGTTGAATTTGTGTGTCAGTGGTTACTGAACTCAACTTAAGAGCTGTAAATGGAACCAATCATCATTTCTTAATGAGATATATGAGAACAAAGAATCACGATGCTTGAATAATCTGTCACATCTCTATCAATGCTGCTTAAGCAGTTACTCAGTTTGTTCAACGGTGTGACAAGGTAACATGACAAAATCCATTTACAAAGCAGATTAAATACAAATATGCAGTGCTATTTTTCCAGGAATGTCATTCTTAAAGCCTTGTGCTTTTTATCCTTACAATCCCTACCCAGTCATCTGTTTCCAGTGGCACTGCTTGGATGAAGTGACCCACAGTGATATTATTCACCGGATCATTTGTCATTTATCCATCTCTGGTCTAATGAGACTGTCGCCTGGGCCTTGGTAAAAATGAATGATGCCTTGCTCTGATATACAGTGTAAGCATGTTTTTTCACCTAGTGCTAAGGCTGTATTTCTTTAAGGTCCTTAAGGAAGCCTGGCCCTCAGCCCTTATTAACACTTAATATAAATCTGTTTGAATATTTTATTCATTTGGCAGCAAATGTAGGAGACGCTTGGTATGGGTTCCCTAGGAGCTAAATAACAAGCGTTGTACACGGAGGTGATATGACCATCTATTTTAATACCAGACCTTTCATCGCGTTGCAGCGGACTGTGACTGGGATGGTCCCGGCTCTGTTTGTAGCGACGGGTGTCTGCAGCAAACCGCCGATAACAACAGGTTACAGGGACTGTCACAGTGGACACTAAATGCCATCTTCAGCAGCAGGTGTTCACTGGTTTTACCCTTTCCTCACATAAATGAATGCCCCATAATCAAATGTGTTCAAGTAGCATGGTGTTCTGAACCTGTGGCACAGGAGAGATTGTTTTTTCCCCCTTGTGACATGTTTGCACCTCTCATCTTCTCCATGGGGAACTCAAGGATGTAAGATTCTGGTTCCCTGTGCAAATAACTCCGTCTGTTGGGGTTTTATAAAGGTTAGATGTCATTGGCGTACCTGGCTGCGTATGTCGTTATGCCTCTAACGTTGTATGTCACCAGCTTTTCAACAGAGATGTTGTAAACAGCTTTCAGGGAATTGTGAGCGCTTTTCTTTTTATTTCAGACAAGGCGACAGAGTCCACAGCAGCCTTTTAAGTAAGCCAGAGGGCTGTGTCATGGAAAAGAATAGTATTTCTTAACTTATCATTGCCATATGACTCCCATTACTATAATATCTGAGCAAATCACAGTCCTTACAAAATCTGTTATACTGAAAACTCGTATGTCTATATTTTTGCTACGTTTATGCATGACATATGGACTTCCAGTATCTGGTTACTCAGTATCTGCTCAACGTCTTGCATTTTCTGGTGACTGTTGAAGAATCTGAATACATACAGTATTTCCTTATCTATTATTGGTGTTGCTGCAGCCTTTATCTTGTGCTTTGCTGCCTAACTGTCAAATACTCATGGCTTCATTATAAAACAGATGTACAGCTCTTCACTTTGTCTTTGTAGCTGCACTTTTGACATACTGTAAATGTCCTTAATTGATTTTTTTCAGGATAATACCATCTGCTGGCACGTATCTGCTGTGGCTCTTGCTGAATACTTGTGTGTATCGTGGTCTATAAGAATAAATTACAGAATTTCAACAAGGTATTATGTCATTTTTCTCCCAAAATATATAAATAAGAGCAGAGTGGGAACATTGGATGATCTTTACATCTACATAATTTGATATCTAGATTAATACCATTTATTCCAAAAGGCATGTTTCAAGCAAGAATTGGGCCCTGTATCCGTGTTGGTCTCTCTTAATTTATTGTTGACGTGTCTGCAAATATTTCAGAACTCCCAAACTTAGAGAAATGAACCTTTGGGTATATATTTGGCTGCCCTTGACCATGAAGGGATGCGGAATAGATCTGCCTGAAGCCTTGACATGAAACTCAGTCTAACAAACGGTCAAGATAAGTCATCTTTAAACATCACTTACTGTATCTATAAGGCTGATGGGCTTCTTTTCAGCTTTTAACATAGCCAAGTGTGTTCTGATATGAAGCTTTTGGTGGCAAAACCAGTCCTGGACAGGAACTGGATGAGGTGCCTGCTGAGGATGCAACGAGGGAAATACGTGCTGTCTCCTGAGAGTCCGAAACAAAATTCTCCTTTCTGTGTACCTCACTGTCATGTTGGGTTTAGCTCTCTATCCTCAGCTCAGTCCATTTTATTAGATGGCATCAGCATTTACGGTGGATTTTATTGCAGTTGCCATGCCTGTGTCTGAACTATGAAGTGCACTAGAAATTTCATTTCCTGGCACTGTCTGTCTCTGGTCATGACAAGTGCAGGCAAGCGTCAAAAAGTTTCTAGGTCGAGATTTATCTGTAGTGGCCTAACTCTGCTTCCAATAAAAATAGCGAGAGTTGGCCTTTGGTGCCAATGAGACAGCATTAAACCAATTTTGAGATGCTTGTGAAGCCGTCGCCTCTCTTCACACCACTCACTTGTGGCAGCACAGGGAGGAGAAGTGGGGTCAGGCAGGGAAATGAGAGTCCTCCAAGTACCACTGAAGACAGGAAGAAGGGCGTACTTAGTGTTTTAATAGAAGTGAGTCACCGGTCTGAAATACCTGGAGTCCCAGCAGGGCCGGATTGTCCTTGAGCTGGAGTTGTCTTTGTGGCAGCTCACAGGGGCAGGGTTCAGTAGAAAACTGAAATACAGAGAGCCTTCCTGGCTGTGAATGTGTAATAGAGCTCACGTGAAGTTAACTGCAAAAGCACTTGTCCTCCTTTCACTTTGTGAACCAGTTTCTTTGGCCTCGTGTCCTTGCTGTTGATGTCCTGGGTGTTAGTACCCTCATATTGGGACCAACTCAGGAGTTGTGAGCTTTGGAGATGATGTGGACTAGTGATAGAGGCATTTTTTGGGTGAAGGAGCACTAGATAACATTACAGAAGATTTGGGTTTTGTTTCTGACTGTGCCACTGGCCTTTTTTATGACCTTGGAAACGTTGCAGCACCTCGCTGGTCTGGTTTCTCCATCTGTCAGTCACCAACCTACTTTGTAACTCACTTTGAGAACTAACTAATTAAAGCTTGCTATGTGAGATGTTCAAAATGTACCATGTAAGGTGTCATTTTTGTTATTGTAATATGGTAAGAATCTCCCCTGTGTTACCTCACTATGTTGGGAATTCAGCCGCAATGCTTTTGTTTTGCAGCTGATGCTTTGTATGGGACAGAATTCTGCAAGAACCCACTCCCATTCCTAAAAATACCACTGACTCCAAAGAGAGGTGGACAGCCCCACCTCCGAAACTCTGGAAATGGGACAAGAGCATAAACCCAACTGAAATACAATTTGTTTTCTGAAACTATTGACATCTTTCAGTGTGCTGGGAGTCCCAGCAGGGCAGAAGGATCTTCCAGAAATGTCTCCGAGCAATCAACCCCAGCCAGTTGATGAGCTATTGGTTTGCTGGTGGATGGACATTAGGGAGACAGCTGGAAGAAACTGGTCAGGGTATTGGGCCATCTTTTCTAAACTGTGCTTTTCCCAGTAAAGGTTGGATAAGATGATCCTTGAGGTCTCTTCCAACTTGGTATTCTGTAATTCTAGGAACTGTAAAGCTGCGAGGCAGTTTTCCCCTCCTGTGCAGTCCAGGTTATAAGTGTGAGTCAGAAAATAACAGTAGTTTTAGCATTACACTGCCAACAAAATGGAATTTGCAGAGCAGTGGATAAGGATTTTTACTGAGCTGAAGAGCCCTCCGGTGATAAGGCAGCGTGGTCTTCCCTCAAGGATACATCATTAGGGATGTGTTAGTTATCCGTTAATTATATTTTTGTAATGTCTAACAATGTTTGTGCCTTTTGAATATAAGTTCAGCAACTGAAGTTGGCATGGTGAGTAGATACAGCGACCCTGAAGTCATAAGCTTTTCAAAACACTTTCAAAAAACAATTAAAGCAATTAGGAGAATGTTTTTGTTTCCATGCCTTCATGAGGAAAATAGTAGTACCTGTGAGATGCAGAAGGAATAGAGCTGTATTTCCAGTCACTGTAGTGTGTATTTCCAGACACTGTAGGCAGAGTGCATCCAGTTTCTTTCTCTGATTCTGGAAAAAAAGTAAAGTTAGTGCATAAATTGGAAAGCAGACTTTCATTTGAGCTGCAATGATTTAGACCTGCTGGTGAAGTCTGCTGCTGCAGCGCATTTGGCATCCATCAGAAAAATCTCCAAGTCTAAACAGTTTTATTATGCAAAGTTATATAGTTGGAAGGTAAAGCACTCTGTCTTTTTCCACGTTGAAGAACAGTGCCAGCTGATGGATGTCCAGTCAAACTCCTCATACGCTTGCAGGGAAGGTGAATAGCTGTAAGTCTCACTCTTCGAGCTACAGCTACTGTGAGCAAGGAGCCCTGGGGTTGAAAAGGATGTTTGGCCAGGCAGTGGGTAGGAGGGCAGCTGTGCTCAAGAAACTGTGGGTATTCTTCATGACGTTGTCATGAATAAGGGTCAATATTTGTGGTTTTCCATTCAGATTTTATTAGCACAGCTCTATACCTCATACAAGCCACTTTCACTGCTCCACTGACAAAGCGTACAATGACTGCACTTTTACATGAGTGTGGAGATTTTCCTGAAGTGAATTTTCCTTAGTGATTTAGCAAAAATCACAGTTCACAAAAACATTTATTAAACCTACACCCTTTTTAGTGCGTGATTAATTTACTTATGCATACTGCCACATGTGCTTACCCCCAAGCACATGCTGAAGTCCTATTAGAGGTGTGAAGTCAAAGAGACTTCAACAAGAGCCAGAATATTAAGCAGTTAGTTGAATTTTGGTAGGTATGGACTGCTGAATGGTGACCAAGAACAGTCCTCCTGGCTGGTTGCCCTCTGTATTTCTGTATAATTCTACACAATGCAAAGGACTGGGTTTGCAATCCCACCTGGAGTTCGCAGCAGCAGCTGTAAAAGCCCACGGTTGTAGGTGGGAGATGTCTCCAAGCGCTGCAGCTGAGTAGGATAGGAGCTGTGGATCAGATCTCAGACCTGCCAGGACACCGATACGCCACTGGTTTGCCCAGACTGGACAGCCTGAGCTGGAGGACGGCGTTGCAGAAGCAGCCACATCTGGTGGGGATGCCTGGCCCTTGGTGTCCCATGTGCCCCCAGCACCGAGCCACAATGAACCTGAATCAGAGCCCTGTTAAGCCATTTTGTCCAACATCACCACAGAAGTATCTTGGCAGGGTGAGAGGGAAAAAAACTATTTAGTTTAGCAAGCTGTTGAAGCACCATAAGTATTTTCCTCGATCCCATAAAAACTGCAGTAAGAGAGCAACCTTTGTGAAATGCCCTTTAGAATGCAGCAAGAAAACTCAATATATTAATAAGCTCCTATTTAATCAAGCAGTCTTTTGAAAATAAAATAAACTTTGAGTTCTTAGAAAAATAACTTGCCTCCATCACAGGCAAAGGCTATGTGTTGGTTTTTATTTTTGGATAGCTTTAGCTTTTCTGGGAGGAGGGGTGTAGCAGAAAGAATAACCCAAGGCAATAAATTGGGCCTTGAACAAAAACAATTTCTTGCATGTAATTTGGGTCTATTCTCATCTGAGACTCTGCTTTAGATGAACTGTTTAAAACTTGACAGTCTTTCAAAATGTTGAGGAAGTACAAGAAAGGACACATTATCTATTCACCTTGTGCATTGCAGAATCTACAGAGATCATGGAAAGTACTGTTTATGCAGAGAAATCTGCTGTTTCCCAAGAATTACCGTTTTTTGTTTTTTTTTAAAGGGAGTAAAGAGGCTGGATGGGACTCACTGCACCTACCAGAGCAGTGCATTTGCCTAAATTCAGGCATTCAGTGTCACTTGGGATACCCCAGGATATCTCAAACAGCAACATGAAGCTGGCAGAGCTGACACTGGATGTGGTGGAGATGGGCACCCTGCAGGAGGTGAAAACTGAGTGGAATAGCAGAGAGGATATTAAATGGCATTAATTCCTATATTATTCCTATAGGCGGGTCAGTAGCGCCCCTGGACACTGACATTTGGGTCCCGAGATGTATGGAAGAGCAGAGTCCTGCATGACTGAGGGGACTGGTGGGGACACCTCCTCACCTGAACCACACCAGGACTGACATAGGCCAGGAGTTGTTGCATTAGGGCGGGGGAGCTGGAGGACTGAGCTGGGAGAACCCTATTTATAAAATGAGCTGCCATAACATTATTTTTCCTGCAAGTTCATGGTCTTACAGGTAAGAGTAAACATTTGGTAGCTCTGGTGCTCGATTGCATTTGGTTAATTCATCTGAAATGAGGCCAAAAAAATGTGGACCCCTCAAACTGAGCCGCCTCAATCAACCATCAGCTTGAAAATGTAGATATTTGCTTTGTCTGTAGTCACCTGTGAGAAAACTGATTGTGTTTCATGTTTCTGATCATTCAGCACGTTGCTCGGACTATTGCCTGGCAATTAAATTTGTGGCAGTTTAGCTTGCGCAAGATTGGTCCCAAGGATAGGGTGGATATAGCAGCTTCTGCTTTCTTGGTTGGGTCTAGTCCTTTTGCTGCATGTAAAATCTTCTTTTAAATAACGCTGACAAAAGTCAAAATCATTTTGATTGGGTCTCATCTTATTCTCCTCACTTTTTTTTTTGCTTCACTTGCCAGATTTCCAATTATCTCTGGAAACTTAAGACAACATTTCTGAGCCTTCTGAGGGTGGTGGTAGCACTGTGCTCTCTTCCCACGTTTGGCAAAAGTAAGAGATTCCTTTAATGCTGGTCATTGACAAATATGCTCTCGCAGAGAAAAAGTAAAACCACACACATCCCCACTTGTACCAGTTGGGCTGTTTTCCTGAAAAACCTCCGTTGTGAGAATTTTGTGTTGAATTTGTAACCCAGCAGGGAACCGGTGTGATCTGCCGCTTCTGCTCTGCAAAAGTAGCATCCACGCTAATTAAACATTAACTCTACCTGTGCTTGAAAAGAGCTGTCATCGTTACTCTTTGCAGTTGTGAGGAGTTTTTTATTGCGTGTGCGCTGATTATGAGCTTTTAAAGCACATGCCTACTCTTTATCTCAGTTGGTATTTACACTGAAAGGTCATTTGGATCCTGCAATTTCGTGTCAATGCTGCTGATCTGCTTGAAATTACTTCTGGGTCGTTATGCAGAAAAGAAGGAATTTTTTGCTCCTGGTTTGGTAGGTGATGGAAGAGCCTGTTTTCTGCCTTCACATGGTAAAATCAGCAAAAGTGGGGACTCAGCTGGTTGACCGCAGGGTCGGGTGGATGTTTCTTTAGGGAAATGTGGGTTGTTGGTAGAGGCACAGGCAGGTGGGAAATAGAAACTCCAGCTCCGTAGCAGGGCTTTCTGCAGCCCTGGTTTTTCTGAAACATCATTCAACTGGTAAAATCACCCTCCCTTTGTGGTGAGGGATGTCTAGTTTTAGTCACCTGGTGCTCCATTGGCTTTGAAATTCTGTTACTGTTGTCCTTTTATTGCATGAAGCTTTGCTGCAGAGGTATTGTGCTGCCTGGGGTTTGTGGATGGTTGGGGGCCAGAGAGCGAGAACACACAAGAATTGGGAAAACAAAGTAGGAGAGTGGGGGAAATATGAGTCATAGCTGGATGTGCAGAGTTTAAGTTGCTCCTTAGGTGGCTTTAAAGGAAAATTGCTGCGCAAAATGGTTTTGTGGTCTGGAAAAAAAAAAAAGAATGAAAAGAACAAAACAAGGGGGAAAAAAAGAGGGGGAAAAGGGGCAAAAGGAAAAAAAAGAGGAAAAGGAAAAAAGAAAAACAGAGGAAAAACGAAGAAAAAGATAAAGAGAGGAAAGGAAAAAAGAGAAAAACATTAAAAAAAAGAAGAAAAAAGAAGTTTGATTATTCTTGAATTACAGAAAAGTGAGAAGCACTGATCAGCATCCTCATTTCCAGGGCTATGTGAGCTCTGACCGGGTCGTTAGATGGTTTCCAGTTCAGGGCTGGCCGATGTCCAGCTGGCGGGAGCACGGCCAAGAGGTCTCTGTCTGCAAAACGCTGTGTAGATGCACTGTACGCCAGTCGGTCCTCGGTTTACAGCACAGCTCACCTTTAAAGAAGAGAATAATTTTTAAAAAATCAACTTTCAAACACTGTAACAGAGGTTTTGGTTGTGGATCCGCGGGTCCTTCTTTCCATAGCCCAAGCTTGGAGACCTTTTTTGGGGAGGTTTAATTCCCATGATGTGAGGCTAGGGAGTGGGAACAGCTCAGACACGCGCGTCTTTTAAGCAGGAGCAGCTGAAACAAAGAAATTAAGTTATTTTCCAGGTTCAAAAAAACAACCACTGAGCACTTTCCATACTTTCTGCTCCCCTGTCTGAGTAGGAAAATTCCCTTTAATTTGGGAAACTTGAACAGCGTGAGTAAAACTGTGTACGCTGAGCAATTTGAAATCAAGTCCAAAGAAGAGATGGAGTGAAGTTGCTGAAGGCTTCTCTAACATTGAATGAGGCAGATGTGAAGAGATGAACTGATTTTCCGGACATGATAGGATTAGACACTGCGAAATCCAGCCTGAAATCAGTGAGTGACCGGGGAAGAGGATGGGGTCGGCGGGGGTCTCCTGCGTGGTAGTCTTTAAAAAAATGCCTATAAGAATCTTCACCATTTGCCAGTGCTCGCTTCTCGCCGTATTTTGTGTTTCGCTCCTGCACAGGCGTGTTGAGCTGTTGGGGACTGGGGACCAGCGCTTCTGCCAGAGATTTGCTGCGCGTCTCCCCTCAACCAGGTGGCAGCCCTCGGGAGGGCGATTGCCTCGCTCGGCTGCACAAGAGCCAGAACTGTGCTGGTTTTCTGAAGTTTTGATTTTTAACCTGACCGTCAGCAGTGGGAATTGAATTATCTTCTCAGGGAGAAGGCGGCTTCGTGCACCGTCCGCGGCGCTGAGAGCTGCTGCGTCTGCCTGACCCTGAGACAACTCAGCTCTGGTGCCCAGGCTGAGAAGTCAAATCTGGTTCATCTGGATCTGGTCGTGGGCTCAGTTTAATTAATCTTTTCTTCAAAGCAGATTAAATCGATTGCTTTGCAAAAAAAAAAACAACAACAACAAACAAACCAACAAAACCAAACCCCAACCAACAACTCAAACCCTTTTGCATTTTCTTTTTCAGTAGCCAGCTGGGAAAAAAGAATTAGGTAGATTCAGATGGCTTTCAGTTTTAAATCTTTATTCAAAAAACTCCAGTCTATCTGGTATGAACTAAGAGGCTATAGTATAGACTGTCCCTTTATTTTTAATGATCCTAGCATGACATGTCCTGCAAAGGGAGAAGCAATAATGGAAATAAAAGTTTGCTTTACGTCCCAGTAAATGAATAGAGGTGTTTACAGCTCAGAACCACTCCGTCCTCTCCTGGAAGGCCCTAAACAGACCAAATATAACAAGTTAGAACAGTGCTATTTCCATCTGGGACGTGTGAGCACGCACTCTGCTATGCTGAGAATATCCTCTGCACCTGGGATGTGATGGATTTACTGCTCTTGTCTGGGGCTGAGGTTTCACGTGCTGGATGAAACTGTCCTTTTTCTTTGTTTGTTTGTTTGTTTTTGTTTGTTTTGGGTTTTTTTGTTTGTTTGTTTTTTAATGGATGCAAGTGAGCTCTATGTGTGGCGTTCATACTGACCAGGACTTCTGAGATTTTGGATGTCCCAAAAGTCTTGTACAAGTTGCCAGTTTGCACCTAGACAAAATTTCCAGACAGACAAGAGGATCTCTGTGGGGAAACTCAGGGGGGAAATAACCTAAAACTAGAGAGGTAACCAATGAATTTAGGCAGGATAGACAATTTTGTGAAGTTTTGGCCTGGGTAAAATTTAGTTTAGAAGTTAAATATTTCACCTGGTTTGTTAAATCTCTTTTTTAACCTTTTAGAATGCTGCAGAATGAAAATGTTTTGAAAAGGGAGAAATTTTTATATTTGTTTTGAAAAAAACAGTGATCTTTTTTAGTGAACTGAAACTTACTCTGATCGCCTCCAAAGTGTACGGTGTACTGAATATAATGTACATTCAGTTTTCACCCTGCAACCATTTCAAATTTCCTTTTTTCCATCTAACATCTGAGGATAAAGAACAGGATATTCCTCTTTCCAAAATCACTTTGGAATCCACTTTAAAAAATCCTAGACAAATACTGTCTGCTGTTGTTTGCTGCAAGGAGGGATTCTACAGGAAAGCTGCTTGCTTGGAAAATTTGATTGCAATTTGTGATGTTTCCATTTCCAGGTAACTTGCAAAGGGTGGCAGATGATTAGCAGATATTTTGAATAATAAATAAAGCAGCCAGGTGGAAATTATGTCAATATGCTGCTAACAGCAGCCAGCTACAACCACCTGTAATCCCTCCTATGGATACGTGTGTTGCCATTAACAAAATGTGTTGGCCAGACATATTGGCCAACTCTGCTGGTTCCTCTCGACCATTTAACTGTGGGAATCAGAGTTTGCCCTTCACCCTTGTCTTCTGCTGCTCTACTCTTTCGGCTTGGGTATTCAGAGATCTGTTTCCACACCACACTCCCTCTCCTAAGATTTTTACGTGGAGTTTGAGATGTGTTCATCCGTGTGCTGGCTGAGAGGTGTCCCCACCTCTGTCCTTTCATCCTGTGGACAGACTCCAGAAATCTGCAGTGATGGGAGTACAGATGCGCTATGGAGGGGATCTCTCATCCCAAGAAGCTGGTGAACACCATTTAGCTGCTTGATTTGGAGCTGAGGGTGTTCGTCAACAGCCAACTGAAGATGAGCCAGCAGTGTGCCCAGATGGTCAAGAAGGCTGAGAACACGGCCAGAAGGACCAGTAAAGTGATTGTCCTTGTGTACTTGGCACTGGTGAGGCTACATCTCGAATCCTGTGTTCAGTTTTGGGCCCTTCACTACAAGATAGACATTGAGGTGCTGGAGCGTGTCCAGAGAAGAGCAACGAAGCTGGTGAAGGGTCTGGAGAACAAGTCTTATGAGGAGCAGCTGAGGGAAATGGGGTTGTTCAGCCTGGAGAAGAGGAGGCTTAGGGGAGACCTTATCGCTCTCTACAGTTACCTGGAAGGAGGTTGTAGTGAGGTGGGGATTGGCCTCTTCTCCCATGCAACAAGCAGTAAGAACAAGAGGAAATGGCCTCAAGTTGCACCAGGGGAGGTTTAGATTGAGTGTTGGGAAAAATTTCTTCCCCAAGAGGGCCACCAAGCACTAGAACAGGCTGCCCAGGGAAGTGGTGGAGTCACCATCTCTGGAGGTATTTAAAAGGTGAATAGCTGTGGTGCTTAGGGACACAGTTTAGGGGTGGACTTGACAGTCTTAGGTTAACAGTTGGTCTTAAAGGTCTTTTCCAACCTAAATGATTCTCTTACTCTATCTCTTGTAGTATGTGTGAGTATATCAGAGCGGATCAGTGTTCTCTGTGGTTCCTGCCACCCTGAGCTAACATAAATGGCCCACGGCATCACTAGGTATTTCCATATTGACAGGGATAGACATGGCAAGGCGTAAAAGGATGAATTTATTCTCTTTTCTGTATCTGGAGAACCTACTCTCATGCTACACATGGGTAAGTCTGAAATCCAGACTGCCACTTATGGCTGACCATCTCCTTCTGCAGCACTGTCGGTGCCGCATGTCCCCATCAAGCCACGTCTGCGCTCCAGGGGACTCCTCCATTACAGCTTGAGCGGAAGCATGAGGGACCTGCTGGACAGGAATGTGCTCGCAGTCCCCTTCTGAGGGCTGGGCTGGCCTGTCTTTTTGGTGAGAGGTGAAGCAAAGAGGCATGAGGGACCTTGGGGTGCCGCAGAGGGGTTTTGTTTCCCATTTGGTGATGTTTTCTTCACCCAGCACACCCAGGCTTTGCATAAGCATCCCCCAGCTTAGCACGTGGCTCTTCCCCCAAAGCACTGAGACCTCTGATGTGAGGGTTAATCCTTCCCTACTTGTGATGCCCTGGGGGTACCCCCACGCAATCTCCCCAGGAAGAATACATGCCTGGGAGTCAGCCTGAGGCTTTTGAGAGCTAAAGATAAAAGCGCAAAAGTTCATAGTGGAAAAAGGACTTCTTGCGTGACTAGGGGCTGTCTGCTGTCCATAGTTACCTACTAGCACAACTGAAGGGTGGGTTAATCTGGGGCAGATGGAGGAGGAGATGAGGTGGAATGTAGGAACCAGAGCTGGGACCATGACATCATTGTATTTTCTTTCCTTGTGTTGCTTAAAGCATGTGGCTATGTTTATCTGAAAAGCTGACCATAGCCTATGTAATTTGAGCTCAGTTTTAGGGATTTAATGGTTTAGGAGCCACATATGAAGAATACAATTTATCCATGGAATGTTTTCCTATTTTGGTGGGACACAGAGAAAAATGTCTTTATGTTGAGGGAGTAATTCAAATTAATATAAATATCTGTTAATCTTGTTGGAAAGTCCTTTTTGTCAACAAGGTAAAAACACCAGCTAAGAGCATTCATCCTGGCACTTTTAAAGTTCCAGACCTGCATGGATCCTGAAGAATTTTAATCTCCTGTTTGATTCAGAAGGGATTTTGTGAGCCTAAAAGCCTGTGCTTGCTATTTGGGGAGTGCTTTGCGGTCTCAGCTGCTCCCTGAGTTGGACGGTGGCTGAGTTTCAGGTTGAGCAGAAATGACCAAGGAGATGATGGGGTGTTGAGTTTAGTGTTGGCTGGCAAAGGCTTCTGAGGAGCACTATGAGCTGTGTGCCACCGGGCTTGCTGCTGCATCAGGGACAAATTCTGCTATAGGGGGCACAGGCATAACTTTGGCTGGTTTCCGAAATGCAAGCATCTAATCTCGGTGTGGCTTATTGACTTTAATGGAATTTATTCTTTTAATTTTTACAATGGTGTAAATGAGAGCAGAATTTGGCCAGAAGCCATGGCAGTGCTGCCTTGGCAAACAAAGTGAGTGAAATGTGCAGAAGAAAACCCATTGCAGAGTGGTTTCAAGTTCTACAAAACTACGGTTACGGGTCCAGGTTTCTCATTTTCCAGGATTTCTAGAAGGGAGCCTTTCCTCTCCAGAGTGACTCAGCCTGCAGAGCCACATGTAGAAATGAAGAGTTTGAGGCCTTATTCCCAATTCTCTTCTTGCTTTCATACCAGTTGTTTCTCCATCCTGAGCTGTGCACATTGAGTTGATAAGATATGCTGCACTGTCAGGTGCTTCTTGATGAGACACATGCTTCCTCTATCCAGAATGATAAAGGCCAAATGAGAAGGAATGGGCAAGGCTGTCATTCCTGTGCGGAAAGCCGGCATGTGACCATGGGCTCGTGGTGACACCTGACTCGAGCAGCGAACAAAATAGTATGGACTTTCAGAAGAGTGGTAGCTGTGATTTTTGGCAAGAAAAGATTTCCGCCCTGGTGCAATCGTCCCGATTTTCCCCTTTTTAGCACTTGTTAAAGCTGTGATAAAGTATGAAGCTGTGCTTGTAGCTGTAGTAGGAAGGAAGTAGGAGGAGAACCTGACGATGCACGTAATTTCCTAATTATTTCTGTATTAATTCCATTGCTACTCCAGTGTCAGTAGCATTGTCTGTCCTCTTTCCTTGTCCCTGGAAGCAGCCTTCACCAAACGCTGTGGAAGGAGGCACAGAAGACAGGTGGGTGGGGTATGATCCCTCCCCCCTACACCTTACTGCAGGTCCTTTCCGATTTCTTGTACCTCAAAGACTGGCTTAAGCCCTGTATGTGACCTATAATATGCATTCAAAAGATGTGTAATCATTACCTGTAACTCTGCTTAGTCTTGTTATCGCTATAAAAGCCCAGTAGTGTCTTACGGTACTATCAAATTGGACAGATATTCAATTAGCTCATGCCTTATATTTGATCTGATGAGTTTTAATCCAGCAGATGCTGTTAGCTGATCAGTGCTTTCGACTTGGACGTGGTTTCCCTCTCTTACTGCAAATACAATGTGTTTATACGCATTGAACATACTGTAATCCACACAGACATGTGCAACACGGATGTGCTTTTTCAGTATACGGCACGTGAAGAACAAGGGGAGGCACCTGTAAGAGTGGTCCTTGGCTGTTCTCTGGGCTGTGTGTAACTGGTAGTCTTGCACTTGGAAGAGATTTCCTTTATTTGGCAGTCTCTGCTCTTTCGTACTGTTCCAATTTGTTTTCAACACAGCCTGAATGTGATTGAATGGCCTCTTTTATGTCTATGTTAAAAAAATGTCTGGTTTACATGCCTCCTGAGGATTAGGCAGTGAATTAGAAGTGAGTGGTTTTAGAGAATCGCAAATAACGCTTTAACCTCCCTCCCCACTGAAACCAATGAATGACTGTCTAAATAAACAGATTTTCTGTTGTATACGTTGGGCTGGAATGAGACAAGAGTCTTTCCCCCAGCTGGCCCCCTCCAGACTGTGGCTGGAGCTCAGTGGCATGTGAAAGTTATTGTGTGTTTACCAGCAGCAGAGTTCATCCTCCCCAGTGATGGGGAGCTGCTGAATTGCTTCACACATGGGTCACCTGGTCATCTGGGTTGGTTTTATCTTAAGTTGCATAAAGAGTTTAGAACAAGACTGTTCCTCTGTGGCTCTTTTGACTATTTTTAGTAAATCTCTGTGACTTCCCTACAGCTCTGTTCCCCCTAATGCAGCTTATACTAATAGGCAGAGACAGTCACTGGGGATATTAATGACTTGTCTGTTGAGGTCTCTCACTTGCTGGGAACTTATGTAGTCAGGTGGTTGTTTTTCTTCCCTTCAAGATCCTTTATCTGAACCTCTCTGTCTCTTGTCTTATTGGGGCTGCTATAGAGGTTTTAGTTGCAGGTGCACTTTTTGAAGCATGGAATATTCTGCATAGTTTGACAGTGTTTCTTTACCTCCTCACACATGCTTTGTAATGCCACTTGTTGAGCGGAATTAAAAAAAAGCTTGTTCCTCTGATTTCCAAGGACTCTGTTAGGAGAAAACCAAGCATGTCTTGTATCATGAAGCTTTAAGTCCATATGGATTATATGATGGGTGACAAAAATATTGTGAGGAGGAGAGGTGCCGACAGTTTGGATGATGTAAGTCTTGTAGCTCCTGTGTTACTGCATTTCTCTTAAAGGGTCTGTCAACAATACCCAGACTTTTGGATGATTTCCCTTCAGTCAGGTTTTCCTTTTACATTAACCACCACAACATGCTGTTTGGGAGAGCGTCTTGGGAAGAGCTGGGGGATGCTGTAACTCACTCACCCTTAAATATGCTGGATTTTCTGAATGGATGATGCTGATTTTGTTATGGTTCTTGGTTTGTTTTTTTTGGGGGAGTTTTTTCTTTTTTGTAATGTGGAAGTCATGGGTGGCTGTCTGAGAGATTTCTTTCATGTTAAGGAGGAACTCAAGCACCTGGCAGCTATTGCACAAAATTGTCACGGGTGAGCAAACTACTATCTAGAGCCTCTGTTTTCTGTCTCTGTTGCCACAGTTACTTATGGTCCTGCCTGCCCACTTAACACTGCTTAATTTGATTGCAAAGACCAGGCCTTCAAGACGGACTTTCAGATGTGCTTCTGGGTTGAAACTGGGAGACCATTGACCCTGTCATCTGACTCAGCAAGCAGATACTCAGCTGGATAAGTAGGTTAAGTAGCAGTAATAGTTTCAAATCTGTCTAACCTTTAGGGAAACTTCAGTATGAATCCAGAACTGGCTTTGAATTAAACATTGTAGCTCTGCTGTTGGATCTAAATGTGAATCCAGATCTAAGCCTTGGAGCTTTAGTCTCATACCTAACTATAAAGCCAGGTTGGACAGGGCTTTGAGTAACCTGGTCTACTGGAAGGTGTTCCTGCCCATGGCTGAGGAGTTGAAACCAGATGATCTTTAAGGTCTCTTCTAACCTACATCATTCTATGATCCTATTCAGTGGTTGCTAAAGAAATGAAAGACTATAGTAATAAAAGAAATAACTGCATGAGAAGCCCAGAGTGTTGTAACTGCAGGGCCAGAGAGCTGAAAAGGGGATGTTGGTACGGCATTTTGCCTCATTGCAGGAGCCTTCAGGAAAGCAGAATGTTCTGCTGGTGTGGAGGGACCTCACTTCTTGGGTGTCACATCCCCTCCATAAGCAACCAACAATGCTCTGATAGTGGAGATGATTCTCAGGGCTGGAAGAAGCAAGTGGTGGTGCTGGCAGATGTAGCTATCAGATGTAGAGGGAGCTGGGTTTGACACACCTGAGCAGGTGGCCATAGGGACATGCCTGTAGGGCACAAGGGTAGGTATCATGGGTGTCTGGGTGAGGTTCTGCTGGATGCAGGGGAGAAGCAAATAGTCTGTGCTGGTTCTGGGGACATGGGGGAGCATGGGAGGGATGTTCTACAGGATGAATTCTGGTTGCTATGGAGGAAACTGAAGTCCAGGATCTCCATGGTAGCACTCTCTTAGTTGCTGTCAATGCCACAGGCCAGTCTGGAGAGCGGGCAAAGATCTGTGGACTCAGTGCTTGGATGAGGTGGGGTATCTGGCTCTTCAGGAACTGCAGAACTTCTGGAGACAGGAAGGACCTGTAGATGAGCCACGTCTTTGTCAGAACAGATTTAAGAGTTGGAGCAAGGCTACTGATGCTGAAAATTAGAAAGAAGGAGCATTCAAACTGGGAGCTGGGAGAAGGTGCAGAGAAGAACCTGGCTAGGACTGGTGCAACCTATGGGCTGCTTGTGCTTGAAACTCAGTGCACATTTGAAAAGTCTGGGAGGGGTGTACAGAGCAAAAACTAAAGCGAATGGGAAAGGCAAATTAGAGTGCCTGCAAAAGCAGTTGACTGACATGCACAGTATTAGGTGCTGGAGTGAAGGCAAAATATACAAGGGCTTGTATGCCAGTGTGTAAGCCTGAAAAAAATAAGTCAGGGGAACCAGAGGACTTGTTGTCAAGTGACAACCATGGTATAGCAGGTACCCTGAGGATCTGGTGGAAAGGAGACAATTAGAGGGATGCAGTGTTGCCAAGTTACCAGCTTTATAGGAGTGCTGGAGTAGGATGTATAGGTGGAGGAGTTACAGTGCAAGTGGGGGATAATACAAAGTGCAGCAGCATAGAAGTGTTGCAGGAAAAATGAAGCACTGTAGTATCCTCGTGGGTGGAAATCTCAACTCTAACAATAAGTATAGTACTAGGATTGTACTACTGACCCTCCCCCCCGGAAATATTAAATGAGATTAAAGAAGCTTGAAATTTAGGACAGGTAATAATAACGGGAGATTTCAACTATCCATACATAGATTGGGACAGTGCCTCATCAGGGTGAGATATGGCGAGAAAGTTTTGGATGGAGTAAATAGTTGCTTCCTAGAACAATTAATCCTAGATTCTGTAAGAAAAGATGCTATTCTGGATTTGGCCTGGAATGGTGGGAGGACCCGCTCCAAGAGGCCTTAGCAGGACAGTTCACTGGTAGCAAGTACAATACAATTAGATTTAGTATCACAGTAGGAAAAAACAGGGCACACAAATCCTGCATGTGGATATTTGGTTTCAAGAGAGGGTCAAGGTAAGTGTGAGGCAGACTTTAAAAGGAGCAGTTCAAAAATGCAAGAAACCTGCATGCAGCCTGGAGGCTGTTAATAATAGTGTATTAGAAGCTAAGATAAAATGTGTGCTGTGATTTGAAAAGAAAAAAAAAGTTGTCCCTCAAATCTCCTGCAGACTCAGTAGGTAAATTAAATAACATACCACAGGGGATGGTAGGCATCTGAGAAATAGAAGGCTTATTCAAGTGAGGAGAATGGAGAAAGGCTGTAAAACATAGCAGGTCAAATGTAAACAGAAAATTGGGTTTGCAGATGAAGCCAAGCTCTTCTGGGTAGTCAGAAGCCACGTGGATGGTGAGGAACTCCAGAAAGACCTCATAAAAATGACTGGGTGTCACAAAGAGGGCACACGAGTTTCACTGTAGATAAATGTGAGGTAATCCTTCAAGGGAAAATTAAACCATGCCTTCACAACGCTGAACTCAAGAACTGGGAGTTACAGCTTGGGAGAGAGATCTTGGAGTCACGGTTGGCAGTCGTCTGTGATTGCCCACTCCATGTGCAGTGACATCCAACAAAGCAAACTTTGCTTGCATGGTCAGGGCAGAGGCTGAGAACAAGATGTAGGCTGTCATATTGCCTCTGTAGGAAGGTTTGATGCACCCGTGACAGGTCAAAGCTGTGTGCGTTTCAAGAGAGATGGAGAAAGTATAGAGAAAAACAGCTAAAATGGCCAACAGGATGATGCAGATCCTTAGGGAGAGAAGTTGCACAGGCTGGGACTTCAGCAGGGAGAGGAGAGGGCAGGTGGGGAGTATGTTGAAACTAGCAGGTGATTGGATTAATATCCACTGAAAAGAAAGTATCTGTCTGAAATTAAGAAAGAAAAGGAAATAATCCAGCTGAAAGAAGGTATATTTTGCACTTGGCGGGCAGTGAGCTTCTGGAGTGTGTTATCCCAGGAGGCAGTGTGCCTGCTGGCATCAGCAAGTTCAAAAGGGATTTAGACCAATTCAGTGACAGCAGGTCTATGGTACTATGAGTACAGGGATATTCCTGGTAATTACCCACAACGAAAAAATGCACGTACTGGGAGAATAAGTGTGGAAGACATTGAAGGCAGAAACCAGGCTCACCTGCTCTCCCTGAAGAGGGCCTCTGCTCGGGACAGTCCTGGGCTGGATGAGCCACTGGTCTCACCTAATTTGACATTTTTTATTTTCCTAAGTGAAAGGAGAGTCTTGGCTATTTTCCAAGGCTAGACTCCCAACCTGATAGCATTTCTAGGTCTAAGTGCCATCTTCTGCTCCGATAATTTCTGAAGCTGTATCATTCCAAGCCAAGGACATATTTTAAGTATGCAGAAGTCTACTGATTGTAAAGGAAAACAATAAAAAAGGGTAAATGGAGGGATGCATGGAGCTTCTGTAATGTGTGGTTGGCCAGCAGCTGCTCTTTATCTAAAATTCAAACTAGTAGATGAAGGCAGCTGTTAATGCTGCATAATTTGCCTTCTCATCAGCTTTACTTTACACAAGGGTACCATGCAAATTAAAATATTGCTGCCCTTGTTTCCCTAAGGACAGAAAGGAAATGAAGTTGGAAGTGGTAGGAGAAAGGTTGTGAAAAGAGCTCAATTTATTGATACAAGAAGGACAGAGCATCTAGGATAGTGCAGAGGTAAATGCGATGTTCCAGGTACGGTGGAGGTAGTGTGTGGAAAGGGTAGAGTAAGAAAAAAGTTCATGGGGAGGGAGTCCGAGTCATCTGATGTGAGACTCACTGGGGGAAAGCAAGAGGTATGTATCACGGGTGTAATTCTACTTCATTTCTAGAAGCCAATATGGTGTGCATTTATGTCCATTCACTGTCACACTAGACTATAGTACACACATACTGTACATGTGGTTGTGTAGTAAAGGAACATTAGATGATTCCATAATGAATCAGGATTTTGGTACCATGCTGGCTGGCTGCTCTAGAGGCTCCTAAAAAAACTATTTTGATACTCAGACAAATCTGAAAAGCAAACATAGGAATCCTGCCTGATACCAAAGCCATTAGAAATCTGCCCACCCCAGAACTAGTTTTATTACAGATAGGAAAACAATTTCCTGACAAGAAACTCTTAACAGAGTGTGTTAGTAAAGAGCAAGGAGAGGATCATGGGCTCTGGTGCAGCTTAGCAGAGATGCTGGGAACCTAAAGGAGATCAGAGTTACAAAGGGTTGTCCACAGCGGTTAGGATGGGGAAGTATTTCAGGACAACCAAGACCAAGTTATGGAAGAGACCCCTTTACTTTGTGGCTGTGGAGATGGTGGATGGTCTCTGTGGTTGCTTGTTCTGTAGAGCAGGAACAGAGCAGCACTCCTGGCCATTGCTGATGTGGTGCTAGGGTCACCTTGAAGGTCCTTGGCCAACCAGTGTAAAAGAGAAAGAGTAGGTGTGGGTATGGGTGCTTTTTTGTCAGTGTTACAATGTTCCGAAATGCCTTTCCAGGCAAGAAGCATCTCATTTCCCACTTGTCTGTCCCTGGGTTGGATCAGAGGACTTGGAGTCCCTTAGGCCAAGCAGCCGGGGATGGAAAGCCTCCAGGAAACTCAGCATTTTCCCTTGGCTTCCCCTGTTGTTTTTACTTCCCTCCTCTTAGTCTGCAGCCGTTTGTACTGGCAACCCTCACTCCCTGGGAGGGTGGAGGTGCTGAGGTGTGAGATATCCTTAGAGCCTGTAGGAGTATAAATTGGATCCTCCCATCTCCACTGAGGGGATGGGAGGTCTCCAGTCTCCTGTACCCTGTGTGGTGTGGCTGACCTCGAGCTCCAGGGCTGTGATATTTGGCTGCCTGTAGACCTTTTTCAGCTGTCTGTTTTTGTGGTGGAAGCCCTCCTGTAAGAGTCAGCTTGCTTATAATAGACTAATGAGTCATGCAAGCCTGGAATTTCTTTCTGCTTTACCTTAGAATCCTGTTGTGGCATAAGCAGACACCACGACTTTGACTTGATGAGGCTCTGGTTTGCCCTGGCATCTCTTCTTTTCTCATGGGGTCCTTAATTTGTGTGTGCTTTTCTGAGCTGCCCTGAGAAATGCACACAAAAATACGCCTCCCATGGGGGCAGAGGGGATTCCCTGTCTGCTGCTAGTGGCTCCCCC
>NW_009698424.1:30398-48290 GCF_000703405.1 Apaloderma vittatum
CAGTTGTGGCTTGCCACATTTAGCCTCTTTGAGTCAATCTGTGCAGGTGGATGAGCCCTGTAGTGAGTGCCTCTCGTCCTGCGATGGAAATAACACCAGGGCCCCAATCTCAAGAATGCGTCATGGTGTCTCTATTTTGGGAAACAGACGCACGAATAAGAGTTTGAAGAGCAGAGCATGCATCAAATCTAGGATGTGTGTTCAGCCCTGGTGGGGAGGTGGAGGCTAGTTTTGCTCTTCAATATGGGGATGGGGTCCTCTGCTCATCCCAGGAGCTGTTCTCGTGCAAAGCCCCCCACGTCTGCAGAGGCCACCCCACCACAGCTCCGTGGAGAGCTGCAGGCTCTGCCTCATCTTCTAACCATGCCCTAACCATGGAGAAGAATTACCACCTTCCAGAAAGCAATGTGTCGCCGTATCTATTTATATAGTCTTTCACTGTGGATGCTTCTTACTCATCTAACTTTACTTCCAGAGGCGATTCTGTCATTACATTTCAGGCCTGGGTTTTCATTGACTTTGAAGCTGGTAATGGCTCCACTGTGAAATCATTTGGATACATTGAGGAAAGGTCTTATGGGACTGAAGATTTCACCTGAGCTGGAAGCACTGATAAGAATCCATAGGATTTACACTCTGAAATCCTGTGGAGGCTACAGCAAATCTCAGTTTCTTTATGCCTTGGTGCCCACTCTGTAAAATGGAACGGTATCTCTGGCACAGGTGCAGTGCGCAGGGCTAGAGTGAGGGTTGATTTAATTAAGTGATAGTCTCGTGAGACTGCAGAGGAACCACTTGTATTGAGACAGCATTGGAAATGTGATCATGGGATCTAGAAATGAATCTGATGGCTACGCTGTCCCAGATTATATACAAGACTTGCTTTGTCCAGCACAGGAGTTCAGCCCAGGGCATTGGAGGCAGATGTTTAACACTACGCTGCTTATCTCTAGGTTGTGGCAAGAGATGAAAAACATCTTCCAGTCAAGAACAAAGAGAGATAATTAGCCAAATTATAATAATCCAGACTCCGTTTGCCGAAGTCAAAAGGCAGGTATCAGCCAGCACAGTGCTTCCATTCCCTGTGGAGCTGAGCAGATTTACAATAAGCCAGAAGCTTGAAATGTGCATTGAGTAGAGAAAGCGTTGCATAGGATCTTGGAAGAAGAAGTATTTTCTGCTCTTTGTAGAAAAAGAAACTCAATTGTGCTGTTTTGTGCAACACAAGTTGTGCCACGCCAAGCCTGAGCTTTGCCCAGCAGAGCTGGGGCTGGTGTCTTCCCAGCCCTGGAGCTTGTGGTGGGAGATGGGCACACAGAAAAGTCACAGAGTGTCCATCACCTGGTATTTGGCTTTGCTGAGTGTTTCCCCTGCTGAGCCAAACCCGCAGGTCTGGCAAGGCTTCACCTGAATGAGGGTTGATAAGCTTAAGTCCCTGAGGATGGATGTATTTCATAAATGAGAAGACGGTGGCATGTCCCAAGGCAGGAGGATCTCCAGGAATCCCTCTGCCGGTACCTATGAGGTGGGTTTAAATTCCCTCTCCAACTTGGCCTTGGCCCACATAGATGAGATTTCTTTGCCAAACCTATTAAAAGCCAGATTAAGATCTCTTACACAGGCCATTTAGTGAACAGGGAGACCAGCTGGCAGGCCCTTCTATAAGGACTACTTGTTTTCCTCTCAATCCTCCAAACAATCTGGGGAATGTGTTTGGAGTCAGCCTGTTTCTGAGCTTAACCCTCTCATCCCCATCAAAAATAGCCTGTGTGCTGCCCTTGTGCCTTAGATGGGGCGAGCTGGACCCCAGCCCCGACCTCCCAAGCTGTGCTGATCTTCTGAAGCGCGTAGCAGGGTTTGTGAGGGGGGGAGCGTGTGTGTGTGGGTATGCCATGACGAGAGGGTGACTAAACCCCATGGGTGTGCAGTTACATAAATTTGCATCAGCCTGTGCATTGTATGTAAAGCACAGGGATGACTCAAAGGTGGGAGCAGCAGTAGCACGTAGTCTGCCGGCTGTCAGCGATCGACAGCCCGGGCTAAAGCTGCTGGATCGATGGCGAGCCTCGTTGGGTCTGCCCTGGGTCCTGAGGGTGATGGCATCTCCTGCAACGGGGCACAAGGGAGCAGGGAGGGTTTAGTGCTGAGCCTCTGGGGCTGCAAACAAGTCAATCTGTGAGTCTGCATTAGGTGGAAACCCACTACTGTATATGCCAGCTGCGGAAATGCAAAATAGGTGATAGGAAAATGAGCCCTGTATCTCTGTGGTGGTGAGTCCATCGCTGCCCGTAGGAGGTGAGATGTAATGATAAAGTATGGACTACGAGCAGAACTCAGCTGTGAGCCCTGTCAAGCTTTGCATCCAGCCCAAACTCCTAGAGCAAAAGAGTTTGGATCACTGAGAAGAGTCTTGCTGGTAAGACACTGCTCTATCAAAAAAAAAGAAAAAAAGAAAAAAAGAAAAAAATAATTAAAAAGAAAAAGTAAATAAGAAAATGCTTTATTTAGGAATCAATGCTTTCTTTATGCCAATCGTCAATATTCAGAACCATGCCTTCAAAACTGCAAGATGTAAAAAAGAAAATATAAGTTTTTTGCATTCAAATAAGCCTTCTAAGTTATGGAACTCTAATTTTTTTTTTCAGTGGAGGTCAGAAGCTTATTTGAAATAAAGAAAAGAAAGCAGCACCCAGTCCCACTTTCCCTCACCCTTTTTGGAAGCCTCCCTGAATGGCTGCCCCCAGGCCCAGGAATCACAGGAGTGGGCAGTGTTGGTGCTGCCTCAGATTCCTGCATTGAGTGAAGCCAAATGCTAAAAGTGCATTTTTATAATGTTTTATGTGGATTAATGAGTTAAAAAAAAAGACAATAAAGTTTTTTCTCATTTGTATATGTTCAGAGCAGCATTTGCATGGCATCTAAGAAAACTCACTGAGCTTTCTCTGGCTTTCTTGGTGGCTGCACTCCAAGGCTCCATTTGTTTGATCTGCCTCAATCCCCTCTAATGTTTGTCATTTGTATTAGCCACAGGACTGCAGCGAGACAGCGGTTGCTGCTCCCTGAGGGGTCTGGTTTTCACTTGATGTCTCTGTAACTCCTTTTGTAATAATAAGAGTTATTTGTACATGTGGAGGGGATTAGTTAATGACCTGCGATGCTCAATCCGCTGGGGCATGGCTCTCCAATGGCTACTGCTATGTGACGTGCTCTGAGGATTTCTTGAGTGCTTTGGAGACACGTCTTTGTTCAGCGTGTGGTAAAAACAAGCATCATCACCCTCATTTCAAGATGGGAAAACTGGATCCATTGCCCATTTGGTGGGTAAATAACATGAGGTGTTGCCAGATAAAGCTTGTCCAAAGAGGGGCAATGACACTGGTGAAGGGTCTGGAGAACAAATCCTGTGAGGAGCAGCTGAGGGAACTGGCGTTGTTCAGCCTGGAGAAAAGGAGGCTCAGAGGAGATCTTCTCACGCTCTACAGTTACCTGAAAGGAGGTTGTAGGGAGATGGGTGTCAGTCTTTTCTCCCAAGTAACAAGTGATAGGATAAGAGGAAATGGCCTCAAGTTGCACCAGGGGAGGTTTAGATTGGATATTAGGAAAAAATTCTTTGCTAAAAGGGTTGTCAAGCATTGGAACAGGCAGCCCAGGGAAGTGGTGGAGTCACCATCCCTGGATGCATTGGAAAGATGTATAACTGTGGTGTTTAGTGACATGCTTTAGTGATGAACTTGGCAGTGCTAAGCTGACAGTTAGACTTGATGATCTTAAAGGTATTTTCCAACCTAAACGATTCTGTGATGCTGTGGTTTATTATACATACGGTCAGGATGCTGTGGTTCAACAAGTCACTTTTCCTCAGCTGTGCTCTTGTAGGGGTCACAGCTGTCCTCCTAACTGGGGAAATTTTTGGATAATAAGCTTAGCCTGAGAGGAGAGGTGATTAATCATAGAATCATGTTAGACAATTATTTAAGTTGGAAGGACCTTAAAGATCATATAGTTCCAATGCCCATGACATGGGCATGGACAGCTGTCACTAGAATGGGTTGCTCAAAGCCCCATCCAACGTGGCCTAGAACACTTCCAGGGAGAGGACATTAAGCTGACACAGGTGACATTACGTGGACACACCTTTCTCATGACTTTGCATATGAGGTTGTTTGTAACATCAGTGTTACTGAGACTCTGGCGTTGGAGGTGGGAACTCGACTGGTGGCTCTCTCAGGTCCATGAAGTTGGGGCTCAAGCCCATGCACATCCCATGCTTTCCCAAAACTGTCAGAAATGGTAGGAGCAGTTACTGAGGGAGAGCATGGCAGCATGAAGACTTCACTAAGCCTTCATTTTGTAAAGGAGTTTTCCCGCTTGTTGTGTAGTGTCTGTGCTGGTATTTTTACCTATGATACCCATGCTGCACGTCCTGGGTTCCCATCAGCCTGATGTAAAGCCCTTGTCCTGGGGCTTACTCTGAGGGTGGTATATAGTGTCTGGGAATGACTCACACCACTGCTGTATAGCACATGTACTCCTGGCCAGATGTAAAATTAAACACACGCTTTTACTGTTATCTTGACCTAGACTAATGTTGCTATTTTGGGGTTTTATGTCAGAGGCACAAAACTCCTGGAAATCACTGATGGAAAAGACCTATGAGATCATCTCTTCCACCCACAGGATTGTTTCCTGCAAAATATTCTCCATCAATTTGTCCAAAGCACTTAAAATTTGCTCAAGTGAGGGGAATCTGAACGCTTCCCCAGGGGAACTCTTACATCTTCCAGCGTTCCAGGGACGACTCATTCATCCCCAGTCTACAGTCCAAAGTTAATTTTACTTGTTTTAATCCCGCCTGTCTGAGTTCAAATCTCAGGCGCTGATCCCACTCTTCCTGCTGTTCATAGCCAGCATGGTACAAGAGGGAGATGACATCCCCTGAGTTGAATGCAGGTTGCTCAGCCACCTGTGATGGGATGAGTTTGCAATCAGCCCTCAAATAATTGCCCAGGGGCTCCCTGTCTGTACCGCTGTCCCAAGGGTAATGTTCGATAACAAACCTCATATCCCAGGGCTTCATCTCCTCCTTCCCTCCAAAGCACACTCCTCCCATGGCATTTTCTTATTTCATTGAAATATCTCACTTGCCATGTCATGGGATGTAAAGACTCAGACTGATAGATCATTTGTAGTTGCTATCAAAAAAAAGGCAAAATTCCCACTTAATGGGAATGGGCTGCAGTAAAGGCATGGTAGCTACCTGATGGACGAGAGCTGGATTAGACCATCTCAATGTGTCTACATGCTCAGGCTCATGGGCAAAGGTGCTGGGGACACCAACCCTTCCATCAAACCGTGTCGTTCTGAGATGCTGCAGGCTACTAACAACCTCTTTTAGTGAGTCCTGTAACACTGAGAGGTCTATTTTTAATATAAAATGCAATTGCAAAAAAGAAAATAAAGTCCCCACGTAACAGATTTTATAGATATGTTGGAAAAGAAAATAATCTCTGTCTGCAGGGCAGGGACGTTTTATGTCAGCTCCCTGCTTCGGCCGGGCTGTATGCCCCATCTCGCCCTCATGTCCCCTGGGAGTGGAGATGGAAATCTCTGCACTGAGCTCTGGCAGAACAAGTGGATACCAGGGAAAGTGTTTTGCCAGTACTTAGCAGAAGCCAGCTCTTGCTTCACTGCAGCAGTTAAACATGTAAGTGCACCGAGCCTGTAGAGCCCTCCCGGCACTGACTTGGTATTTGTGAGTTGTTGGGCTTTTTTTTTGCACAGGGGTCATTTTCTTCCTGAGCTTCTGAGCACTCATCTGTGAAACATGAAATTGCCTGATCCCAAAGCTCATCCCTGGCTTGGTGAGATCCATAAGCTTGCAGTGAACAATATTTTCCCTCTTTTATACACGGAGGAGTCTTCAGACTGCAATCACTCAGCAGCCAGCAATTTTCAGCTGTCTTTCCTTTATGCTTTCAGTGGGATTGGAATGTGTTTGGAAAGTGTGAATTTACACCCAAGGATCACAAAATGAGGCCTCGCTCTGTGATCTTACCTGGACAAGCTTTATGTAGAGACCATAGTTGCCACCTCTGAGGAGCTACAATGGTTAAAGAGATGATCTGCGGGACCCATCCAAGGTGCCTGGGATGGCTCCAGCCTGCACACGTGGGATGTGCCAGGTTGCTCAGTGCTGTAGCCTCTGTGCAGACCAAGGGGATCTTTAGCCTGATAGCAGATCCCAGATAAAGTAAAATCCCAAAGCTTTGTGCAGGGCTGGTGCAGCCCCTCTTGACTGTTACAGGATGCTAATGGGCAAGTTTTGGGCCCTTTGCTACAAAAAAGACATCAAGGTGCTGGAGCATTTCCAAAGAAGGTGAAGGGTCTAGAGAAAAAAGAAAGTGCTGATGAAGGTGCTGGTGAAGGGTCTAGAGAACAAGTCCTACGAGGAGTGGCTGGGGTAACTGGAGTTGTTTAGCCCCGAGAAAAGGAGGCTCAGGGGAGACCTTCTCACTCTCTACAACTACCTGGCTGTAGCAAGGTGGGGGTCAGTCTTTTCTCCTAAGCAACAAGAGATAGGACAAGAGCAAATGGTCTCAGGGTGCACCAGGAGAGGTTTAGATTGGATATTATGAAAAATTTCTTCCCCAAGATTGCTGTCAAGAGCTCGAACAGGCTGTCCAGGGAGATGGTGGAGTCACCATCCCAAGAGGTGATAGATGTATAACTGTGGTGTTTAGTGACATACTTTAGTGACGAACTTGGCAGTGCTAGGTTAACAGTTGGACTTGATGATCTTAAAGGTCTTATAAAATAAAATCAAGTCCTGTAACAAAAGAATAAAAACTTCTGTTGTCATCAAATCTTGGCTCTATAATAATTGAAAAATGTGGGGAAAAATATGCAAAAATTTTGTTCTTTTCCATATCAGGCACAAACACTTGGAGCATATCGGGTTATTTTTCATCATTTCTAGGTTCTATGGTGACTGCATCCATTTCTCACCACCCACAAAAGCTGATTTCAGAGTAACCAGGCTAAGTCATTAGTGTCCTTAGCTGTAGATTTTGCTCTTTGAGCTTCAAGCTGCTTCTTTGTGTAGCACATTTGTGCTGATTCGCTGAAGCGTGGATCATCTGTTTTATTGATACATCCATGGGACAAAAGACCGAGTCAAAGGGAGCCTGGGGTTGGGGTATCGAACCTTTTGTCTCTGGAATCACTGTGTCGTGCCCTGGGCTGGCAGGGGACAGTAGCCCTCCCAATCTGATGGTCTTTGTGTGGTGATCTGGAGGTCAGAACTGTGCTCCTAGCAGTTGGAGATCCTTCCTACAGAAAACTCACCGCCGGAGCTGTTAGCAGAAAGCCATATGGAAGATGCTCTGCCACGGTCAGCCACACAGCAGGGCAGCATGGGATCTTGCTTTCCAGGCTAGCAGCAGCACATGTCTGTGGGAAAAATGGGGCTGATTCTCTCTCTTGTGGGCTGCAGACAGGCTCATTCCCTGTAGTACAGTGAAGATAGTCTTTTGCGATGACATTATAAATTCTGGACCAATTGTTCTTGCTTCACTCATGCAAAATTCAGAGAAGCAAGCTATCAGAATAAAGTCCTTCCTCATTTCCTGCCTTGCATATATTTCCAACAGTGGAACCACAAAATCTCTTGAGTTTTATTATAAAATTACAAAACAACCAAGAGGCTGAGCCCTTGCTTTAAGTGGAAGCCTCAGTGGAGCCTCAGCTCTGAAGCTGCTCTCCACTCTTGCAGTTATTCATTTACAGTAAATAAGAGATATGATGTAGGGGACTCGCAGATACATTGCTGTTAATTATTGACAATACTGTAGACTCAGCTTTGTTATTGGAGGTACTCTACAACAGTGCAAACCAGAGTGATTGTGGCTTGAACAAGGTCATCCAAGCACCTGGGGAATACCTTGATGCTCCCCCAAGGCCCTTAGTTACATCCATTTGTGTATAACGCAGGAAGGAGTCAACCACAAACCCACGAAAGCCTGAGGGCAAGAGGCTGTTCATGATGCACATCTCCTCACTGGGCCGCACACACAAGAATTCCTCCTTTTATTTTCTTTTGGAGTTTCCATGAGCTGCTTTCTGTCAGCAGAAGTTCTTTTTGGCATAACGTAACCGTACTGAAAGAGAACCAAATCCTCATGTTGTACCTGTGTGCCACACACAAGGTTTGCTTTGGAGGCTGACCAGGACCATTTGCCATCTGCATGGAGAATTTCCTCTTGTTGGAGATTTCTCACCTTTGGAAATGCTGATGCACCCAAGGGTGCTGTAGAGATGATGCCAGCACTTCTGGGGCACAGAGGGAGCAGGGTCTTGATTGTAAAACTGCTGCTTTGAGCCCTGATAATTCGTAAACTTTAAAGGGTTGTCGGTGAGACAGACTCAAGTGTTGCACCAGTCTCACCAGTGCCCCAGTGGTTGGCTTACAGCCCTCAGAAGTGTTGGCAAGGTTAGGCACCCATCCAAGGTGATGTAACTAATTTGCATCTGGAGGAAGCTAATTTTTAGAGTACCTTTGCGTCCCACATGGTTGGATCCCATGCTAGCCCTGTCTCGGACCTCCCCCATGTCTCCTGCAGAACGAGTCATACCCGGCAGCTCACTTGAGTAAAACTTGGCCTTTAGCCTCAAAGTAGGTGGATGTTTTTTCACAGCAGTGACGTGGCTGAAGCATTGGAGTGAGGATTGGTTGACCCCAGGGACTTCTAGTAGCAATTCAAAGATAAATCTGTGCAGTTCCTTACCATTTGTGCCAACAGCCAAGATCTCCAAACAGCATTCCCATATCCCGTTGTCTGAGCACAGAGAGGGGCCATAAGATATGGTCTCAGCAGTGGATTACTTTGCAGTGTGATCCTTCCTTACTGTTTCACAATGTGCTCTTTTTTTGTACAGGCTCTCTAATAGAAGCATTCGTTTGCAGAAGCAAGAAACTGCTGTCACCCTGCCACATACTTTTAATGAGTAGAGGAATTAGAGGTATAATCTGATTATTTAATGGAAAAAAATAGACCATAATGTAGGCAGAGGAGATGGACGGCCACAGAGAAAAGGGGGCAATTGCAGTGTGATGTTTTATGCAAGTAAAATACTCAGATAGTTCCTGCGAACCAGTGTCATATATGGATGATTAATAACAATAACATGCCAGTTCCAGTTGGCAGGAGAAGCTCTTCAGCATTGGCACGTAAGTGCTGAGAGCTGAGCAATAGGGAGTTTTGCATATTGTGTGGGTACAACATCAAGATGTGGTTCTGTGGCTCTGGTGTGTGAAAGCGGCAAGAGGGTTATCAGAACAAAACTCATCTTTCTTTTGGCAGCATTGTTCAATGGGGTTAGGCCTTATTAAGGCTGAACGCCTGGACTGAGTGCTAGAAAATGTTAACTTTGTTGCTATTTCTTGCAATGATTCCTTGTATTCCCGTGTCCAAAAACCATGACTGCTCATCACTTCTATTTCTGTGCCAAGAAAATGGGGATCACAACATCACTTATCTCACAGGAGTATTACGAGCTTGAATGAATTTATCTCTCTGCAGCGCTGTGATGGTAGGCGCAAAGTCTTTTCATAAGAGCTCACAATTCCAGCTAGAAAATGTTTTTGTGCAGTGAATGCTGAGGTTAGAAAAGTGTGAAGCCAATTTAGTTTCAAAGTGCTCTGAGCATTGATGCAACATCAGATTATCTGCGAATTCAGGCTCTTGATGCTGACTGGTTAATCAGGATCAGATTCTGCCACAGGCTGCTGAAACCAATAGGACTATAAGCATAATAATACGATGCTGATCAGAACTCATGGTAGATGCATGTTTCAAGAATGATCTTTTTATGCATCTCCTAGATGTCTTGAAAGACAAAATAATTTTTCAGGCTTTATGAACAGGAACTCTTTTTCTGAGAGAACCTCTTATTTGCTGATTGTAAGCTTTTTACCCTACAAAAAATAGCAATCTCATCAGGAGTTGTGGATGCGGAGTTTATCACAGCGTTAGCATTGCAGCAAAAGCTATTCTGCTGTTTGAAAGTTGGAGTTCTTCACAGGCCCCACGTGTTTATGATGACTAATTTCCCACTCTTATCTAAGAGTTACTTAATCTAAGTTCCCTGTGGGATAAATGGAACAGGAATGAGGGCGATAGTTTGCAGCTGTCAAGGTGAAAATAGAGAAAATACCCACATATTGCACTAGGCAGGCTCTTAAAAAAATGCGCTGGCTTTGCCAGGAGAGATAAGAGCCTCTCCCTACCTGCAAAGTTTCCATGAAAGGTAGTATAAATGCTGCAAATGATGGAAAAATGATCATCCAGACTGTGCATTGGGAATGGTCTCCAGACTGTGCCACTGCTGCTTCGTGCCACTGGTATTCCTCAGTCTTACTGACATAGGCACAGCTTATCAGCCTCAGCTCCCTCTGAAAAACAATGTTAAAAGCACATCCCTGTATCCTTTGGGATACTTTGGCTCTAGGCTGGGGGCAGTCGTGAAGAAGTGCACAGAAACACTGAGGTTGTGTGACTGTGGATGTTCAGGGATTTAAGGCAACAAGTGTGCTGCCAGCAAGAGTAGGGACCCATAGTGTAAAGGCAGCTTATACAGAATAACTCTGATTCCTGCTCTGAGGGGTGTGAGGCTGCAAAAGAGGATGTTACTGCTCCTTGATTGCATAGCTTTGTGTTAGCTCTGGCCCTACTGGGACCTCCTAGAGACTTAGGATGAGATTCATCTGCCCAACCATGGATAGATACCCACAGAGAACTTGGGTTTCCTCTGGGCAAGGTCAGAGGCAGCAAGTCCCTCATGGGTGGAATTTTCCACCCTACCAGAAGTAGATGGGTTGGGTCAGATATGTGCTTTTTTCTCAATGTAAGGTCAGGGGACGAGGTAGGACGTAGCCTTGCACTCAGCAGATGTATCTTGCAGCTGACACTGGCTCAACACACTCAAGGTTCATTGTCTTGAGGGTATGATGGCTTTAACCACTGCTCAGCTACACTTAATCCCATGGACGCTCAAGCTTCTCCTGGTGGATATAAATGACTTACTGCAAGTTCTGCTGTCAGCTAATGAGTTGTCCTCACTCCAACTGAATACTCAGGGGTTTCTGAATTAACTTTTAAATTAAGCAGAGGAATAGGGTCTGATATTATGCCTATCATTGATCAAGTTAGATGCTGTCTCTGTTTCATTCCTGACTCTTTAAAATAGATTGGGATAGTCAAGCCTGTTTTCCTGGAGTGAAAGACATCAATAAATGGTGTTTGCGTGGGCATGTAGGGCTGAATGTGGGTTTCTCATTAAACAAAGTCAAAAATTTTAGCTCAGGAATCACAGACAAAGTGTGGCAGCCTCAAGAATAGCACTTCAATCTGCAAAGACCCAGCATTAGCTACAAGACTGCTTGGGGTTACACTGTGTCTCTGGATGTACTTTTATAGAATACCTCACACTGAAAATTTAATTAATCAGAGAACGGTTATCACATTACCAGTCTGAATGAATTATTTTTCAGTGCAAAAATGTGTGTTTAAAAGTCTAAATGCTCCTGTTAACAATGACTAATTATCTCCAGAAAATTGAAAGCACACAAAAAATTATCAAGAAAGAACATTTAGACATCATCTGTCTTACTAAAAACACTTGTCTGAATGTATTAAGAAGAATATTATTGAAGCATAGATGTTGGCCACTTGGAATATCTTTTCTCTTTAAATGCATTCTTGCTATAATTTTTTTTTATGTTGTGTCTGAATGGATTGAAGATTTACTGAATTTTTTAACTGGAATGATTCTATGGAGAAGATTGATTTCCCTGCTGCCTCAGATTCAGTTTAATATTTTGCATTACTTCTGCAATAATGAGAAATATACATCAAAGTAATGGGGAGAAGCTATGGCACAGAGCACTGGTGGCATCTCAGGCATGTCACAACATGTGGGTCAACAAGGAGTCTCACCTCTTGTATTTATGAACTGTGATGGTATCACAGGGATTGCAGCTTGCAGAGGCAAACCACTTGCCAAAACCTGAACTAGTAGGGCATACACCTAGAAATCTGTGTACTCTTATTCTTTGTTAACAAAGGATCAGGATTTATTAATTATATAGAGCTTGATGATGCCTTTCCTTGTAGAAACAAAATAAGCATATAGTGAAACCCGATAGCTTTATCGTGGGCAAAATGGAGATGGGACTTCTCACAGCCCTCCGTGGATTTAGAAAAGTAAAATTTATCCCTGCTCAGAGCATCCTGAGGTTTTTAACTGAGAATGTAGCTGTCAGTTAGCCCTGTTTCAGTCATTTCCAACAGGTTTAAAATCACAGGAGGGTTGCTCTTTCTTAAGAAACGTGCAAAACCAAAATGAGAAACAGACCAAAGGAATCCCAGGCAAAAAGAAGATCCATTATGTAGATTACACAGGATGCACAGAGAAACCAGAAACGTGTTTGATGAACACTTTCCTGGCTGCCACAGAGCAAACTAACACTGTAAATACCATCTCCTGAAAAAGAGCCAAATCTCTGTAGCAGAGGGCAATAGCCACTTGTGGAAGAGACAGCAAGGGGATAGAAACAAGTGCTTAGGAATAGCATTTTTAAGCCAGCCTTGCTCTAGGAGCTAATGTGTCATTGAACGAAACCCTCCAAAGTTTGTAAAACTTATGTCCACTAAAATCTCTGGCTCATTACGCAGGGCTCAACATCATGGTCTGAATTAAATCCATTTATAGTAGCTTTGGAGGAGATCTGGGCTGGTTGGAATGCCTTTAGCAAGGAGACTGAATGTTAATACTCAGCCCAATGAAGTCTGTCCGAACAGTTAGCCAAAGAAAATAGCAGCAAAATGAAGGATAAAGGACTTATTCTTCCTGCCTTTACACATACAAGAGGTCCGAGGTTTAGCCCTGCATTGATCCCTATATATGGTCTCAGAGTCAAGGACCTGAGTCATATATCTGAGCATAGCAAGATTAAATGAAATTTATTCTTAGAGTGAATATTATCTTTTGTATTCTAAACATTTCCAAGATTAAGAAAAGGACTTCTGTTGTTCTGGTATGGCTTTTGAGCCAGGTACTCTCCTAGCGTTCTCAATACCTCCATCTCCAATGTGCTCAAATGCGCTTATACATAAAAAATAGAGAGAAGAGAGAAGAAATCAGTGTTCAGACACATTAATGGTCACACATAAAAGAGTAAGTGGATGTTGTGAATTACTCTCACATTCTTTTTCCTAATTTTTAAGAAAAACTGCACTGATGCCAGTAATAAATAAAAAACAACTGAGCGCATTTTGTAATTACTGTGGAGTTTTTCATCAACGGAAAAAAGCTTATCTCTGCTGCTGTAATTACATGATGCATAGTGCAGTTGTCTCACCCTTCTTTCTGCTTATATGAACAACAACCACTCTGTCACACTTGCTGTATTGAAACAACTGGCATTGCCAAATAATTACTTGCTAATCATGCTCTTTAAAAATACTAATTCCAAATAATGTCATCCCTTTATCATTTGTGCTGCAAATGAAGATGCATTAGTTTCTGGAGAGCAGCACCATCAACTTCCATCATGTCCTCCTGACACGGTGAGTCCTGACATCCCTAATCACAGAATTGCAGAGAATGACAGAATGCTCGGAGTGGGAAGAGATCATCTAGTCCAACTTCCCTGCCAGAGCAGGATCACTCACAGTAGGTCGCACAGGAACACGTCCAGGCGGGTTTTGAAAGTCTCCAGAGAAGGAGACTCCACAACCTCCCTGGGCAGCCTGTGCCAGGGCTCTGTCATCCTCACAGTCAAAAAGTTCTTCCTCATGTTTTGCTGGAACCTCCTGTGCTCCAGCTTGTACCCACTGCCCCTTGTCCTGACACTGGATATCACTGAAAAGAGCCTGGCCCCGTCCTCCTGACACTCCCCCTTGACATATTTATAAACATGAATGAGGTCACCCCTCAGCCTCCTCTTCTCCAAGCTAAAGACCCCCAGCTCCTTCCGCCTTTCCTCACCAAGGAGATATTCAACTCCCTTCATCACCTTTGTGGCTGCGCTGGACTCTCTCCAGCAGTTCCCTGTCTCTCTTGAGCTGAGGGGCCCAGAACTGGACACAATATTCCAGATGTGGCCTCACCAGGGCACAGTGTCCCATGTGAACTTTCATTTGAAAGCCTGAACAGGCTTTAAAGAGATGCTGCAGCTGTTCTGAATTTCAATGAGTGAAGAAGACTCCATAGCCACAGGTAGCTCCCTCCAAAGCCTTCCTGAGAAGAGGAGATCTTTTATCTGATTATATTTTTACAGCTGCCTGGCACAAAGTCACTGTTTTTTTGGTGTTGGTTTTCACCATCTACCACCAAACTGTAGACTACGGAGAAGGGACAGAAAAACAATTCATTTCTATAGCTGATAGATCGAAAGTTGCAGGAAGGAAAAAAAGGCTTTTGGAGGTAGATTTGCTCAGATTGGTCCTTGTTTAAGAGACCTAGTGCTGTGTTTGGTTTAGGACCAAAAAATAATGGTGCAGCTTCTGCCTCGTGACCAGAAGTGTCTGTGTTAGCATAGTTTAGTGACTCACTGTGTCAGCTATATGGTGGCTTCAGGATTTATCGGTCTGGTTTCACTTCCCATTGAGGGAGGAGAAGTGAGTGCACACAGCTGGTTACTGCAGCTCAGACGTAGCTCCCCCCAGGAGGAAAGTCCTCACTTCTGGGTGTTTATCTGTGCCCTAAGATTGCCATAAGGAAAACACAATTTCTGGGCTCCCCAGATGTTAGTTTTGGGTTCCTGATGTGTCTATGTCCCCCTAAAACACTGAGTAACTCAGAGACCGCTAAGGTGGTGTGGGGCTGGAGCATACGGGGCACCAGGAGAAATTGAGAAGACTAGTTTCGTTCAGCCTGGAGAAGAGAGGACTCAAGGAAGACCCTTTTGCTAACTATTAGCACCTAATGAGAGGGTGTAGAGAAGACGCAGCTTGGCTCTGCTCGGACACGTGTGGTGACAGGATGAGAAGCAACAGGCACAAGATGCAACATGAGAAGTTCCAGTAAGAAGTAGGAAGAACTTTTTTTACCGTGAATGTGATCAGGTGCTGGTAGTGGTTACCCAGAGTGTCTGGGGGATTTCCACCTTGGCAGTGTTCAGGATTTGACTGGACAGGGCCCTGAACCAACTGACCTAGTGGGATGTAGTGCTTGATGGAGTAGACTACAGCCCTTCAGGGATTCCTCCCAACCAAAACTGCGGTGTGAATAGTAACAAATCCCAGCAAAGACTCAAAACCCAGGAGGTGAATAAACTTCTATTTCTTCTTGGTTCCCCCACCTTGTGTTTTGAGGCTGGACTCATGATGTGAACATTGCTGTCCAGGTTAGGGTAGATGTGGGTGTCTCAGGGGCAGCTGGGAGCCACAGGTGGCCTGAGGAATGACCCACTTGCAATGTGACACCATACCTGCTATGGGGCAGGACCTCCAGGCTGGAGGCTGGATAGGCTATGAAGAAGTGGAGGAGCCCTCCTGTGAGCTGAGGGGAGCACTGACTCCACTGAGGTCACAGATGATGGGGTTTTTACCAGCTATTCAACAAGCCCAGACCTGGCATTTCTTGATTCCTTGGAAATGTCACGTAGCTGAAGGATGCAGCGTTTTCTGGCTTGTTTTTATCACCCTGAGCCATGATCACTGCCACCCTGCACTCCAGCGTGCTGCTTAATGTCACAGCATTTTATTGACACTTGGTCTGTGGAGCCATGTGGGCTTTCCAGCGCCCACCACCAAGCCTGCCAGGACCTGTCAGCTGCTCTCCCAACACTCCTGCCTGATTCTGCCTCTTATGGATCTAACTCAATGCAAACAGAGACCTCGAAACTTGACATGGAGGAGAGACGTCAGATAAATTTACCCCAATTTTCTTACTAAGTTCAGAGTTTCCTGTAGTAAAGGTGGAATTTTCCTTCCTGTTGGAAATGTCACCTTCTGCATCTTGCTATGTGCTTGTTAAAATGTGCGCAGGAAAGCGATAGTGTAGGAGTGTAGAGGGCGGCTCTCAGTGAAGTCTGGAGCATCTCTTTGGAGTCAGTATGTTACTAATTTGCTCTCTGACTAAAGAAATAACCTGTGGTGAAAAAGGCACTGAAGTGGGTGGATGTTTTCTGGACAGGCTCTTAAAGACCTTCAAAGGCAGCTAAGTACTAGGGAATGAAGTGAACCAGGCTTGCCTAGAAATCAATACCCACAAGCTGAATTTTCATATTTTGGAAATGCGATCAGTTGACTTGGGTGCTTAACCATTCGCTCTTCCTCAGCTGAGTGCTCCAAAATATTCAGCATTTATGTTCTTGTCTAGCTACTTTACGTCTACTTTTATTATCTCCTCTTGCTGCTTCATAGCTGGTATGAAGAGATATGCAGCTAGTGTTTTCAAAAAGGAAATGTGTTTACCATGATGCTTTCTTTCTGGAGTTTTAAAACCTGCTTTATTTAAAAATCTCAAAAGAAGTGTGGGCACCAAACAGCTAAACCTCAAAAAATTTATTTGGGATCAGAAAGAGGTGTACCTTTAGATGAATGTTGTGCATTTATTTATGATTGAGATCAGTGGGGAAAATTGTGGGGAAAAAGATGGTTTTGAAATTTTTCCTTCCATTCTGCTGCACTTGTATTTTTTGCTGCTCCCTTTTGAATCCCAAACCCAGTCTTGCCTTGCTCCTCCAAAGCATACCTGTCCTGTCCTTCCACCCGGGCTCTCCTGTGCTGGTGATGGCAGCCTGGCATGAACGTGATGAAGATCTAGCACAGTGAGAAGCGGTGTTCTGACTTGGGACAGATTTCTCCCTATCCCTGGGGGACAGGAATTTCCCAGCTAATTCACTGGAGCCCTGAAGAGGAGTACCCATTGGTACTACTGAGAGAGAAAAAAATCAATATTCGCTTTACTTACTAGTAAAAATGCCACTCAGAAAAAGAGCTCTGAGCTCAAGTCATTGGTCGAGAAGCTCTTGGTTTTCACCTAACCCTCATTTTTCAAGTTGCTCTCTTCTTATCAGACCCAGTTGTGGGTCAGATGGCTCAGCTGAAAATGTGCTGGGTCTCCCTAAAATGCAAGAGCCTTTTCTGGGCCTGACTGTGAGCAGTTCAAGTTCCTCCCCAAAATGAAAGGCTGGGGTTTATTTGAGCTGCATAGCACTGAGGGGAGAAGAGGCTTCGGACGTTAAGTAGAGCTTGTAAAAGCAATTTGGGCAGCAGATGGGACTGGCTAGCAAAGGTCTATCAGAAAACTACTCAGGCTTTCTGCTAGGCATTAAAGTTTCCCAATTTTATGGACTTTTCCTGGAGTCATACTAGGAAAGTGAAATGCATTTCCTGGTATAATCCAGCAGATTTGTTTGATGGCTGCAGCAGATCTCTGCCTGTGGAGGTGAATGTCAGAGCCTAGGGCTGGAGCTGGGGACAGCAAATGTCCATCTTAGAGAGGCTTTCTGCTCTCTTAAAGGCTGTCTGGAGAAAAAATTAAGCATAAAATTAAGCACAAGTGTCGATCTGCTTGAGGGTAGGAAGGCTCTGCAGTGGGATCTGGACAGGCTGGAGCGATGGGCTGAGGCCAATTGTATGAGATTTAACAAAGACAAGTGCCAGGTCCTGCACTTCGGTCACAACACCCCCCAGCAGCGCTACAGGCTGGGGGAGGTGTGGCTGGAGAGCTGCCTGGCGGAAAGGGACCTGGGGGTGTTGGTGGACAACCGGCTGAACATAAGCCAGCAGTGTGCCAGGTGGCCAAGAAGGCCAACAGCATCCTGGTCTGTATCAGAAATGGTGTGACCAGCAGGAGGAGGGAGGTGATTGTGCCCCTGTAGTC
>NW_009698424.1:48409-61696 GCF_000703405.1 Apaloderma vittatum
CTGGAAAACATGCCCTATGAAGAGCGGCTGAGGGAACTGGGTTTGTTTAGTCTAGAGAAGAGGAGGCTGAGAGGAGACCTTATTGCCCTCTACAACTACCTAAAAGGAGGTTGTAGCGAGGCTGGTGTGTTGGTCTCTTCTCTCAAATTAGTAATGATAGGATGAGGGGGAATGGCCTCAAGTTGCGCCAGGGGAGGTTTAGATTAGATATTAGGAAGAAATTCTTCACCGAGAGGGTAGTTAGGCACTGGAACAGGCTGCCCAGGGAGGGGGTGGCGTTGCCATCCCTGGAGGTGTTTAAAGAGCAAATAGATGTGGCGCTTGAGGATATGGTGTAGTGGTTAGAGAAATGCTGGGAAAAAGGTTAGAGTTGATGACCCTGGAGGTCCTTTCCAACCATAATGATTCTGTGTGAAAAAAGAAAGACAAACTCTAGTTGTACTTCATCATTGTTATAACAGGGGAATGAAGAAGAAAATGAAAGAGAATGAGCCCAAAGCAGTGGGGAGTAGGATCAGGGAATTAGGGTGGTGTTAACGGTTCTCCCTCTGTCTGGGATGGAATGAGCCCATTACCCACAAGTCTCAGGGTGCCACAGCACTCTAGCAATGAACTCCATCTCAAGCAGTCAGAGAAATGGATCTGAGGAACTTTTTTACATTTCCTTGGCTTCAGATCAATGTTTTAGATAGCTCTGTATTTTCCAGTGTTTCAGTGATGGGGCTGGAGGAGATGGTTTCTGGTGTTTCTGAGTTAACGTTTCAAGGCCAAATTGTCATCTGCCCTGAGTTAATGAGTGACATGGGATGGGAAAGGTTGGCAGGGAGAGGTGGGTGGGAGCCAATTTCTCCTGTTGTTGGATGGGAGGGTAGCGTGGGTGCTTGGCAGAAGTTGAATTTAGTTAATGTGGTCTGTGATGTGACTCTAGTTGACAAGCAAATATCACCTTCTCACGGCTGTTACCTGGAGGGATTGGTAGCTGGTATAACACAGGCTAGTCCGTTGGTGCTTGGCCCTGGGCAACCATTTGCCAAGGTCTTCACCTTGGATTCACCCTATGGCTTCCATCAACCTCAAACAGATACATGGCAAACAGGGAAGTTGAACAGGTAGGAGACACATGGGACGTGGCTGAAGACTCCATCAGTCATGCATAAACTTGTTTGTGTGGTACTGTGATGGCTGAGCACAGTCTTCACATCCCAACAGTGCCATAACCCTGCCCATTTGAGGTGAAATGGGATCATTCCTGCACAGCACAAAGGTTGTTTGGCCTTGACTGTTACTTGGAAGATTTTACTGTTTATGAGCTTGTGGTTGGTGACAATTCTGTGGATTGAATAAGGAGGAAAGCTACCAGACACATAATTTATTCTTAATATTTCACTATCAAGTTTTTTGCTGCTTGCCTCCCTGTGGATGTAATTAGTCATGGGATCTCTTTTTCAGATGTAATTACACCATTGAGCATGCTTTCACTTCAACTGCAAAAATGCATGATTGGACTCCATAATTACACCACTTAATGACATTACAGAGTTCTACGTAAGAGTGTATGAAGCAAACAATGTATGGCTCAGACTCCCTCTACTCACTACTGCTTTGATCTTCAGAACAGTCACTGGAAGCGCAAACTCCTCATCCTGTGTCTGGATGAGTCAAGCTTGGAGAAGCTGCTTTCTGCCCAGAAGCACTTCCACTGGGTGCCATAAAGCCACTCACGTTCATAACTAACTGAAGGATCTGGGTGTAAGTCACTAGCTACACTGTTTTGAAGTTTGTGGAGGTTCTCAGTGGTTTGGTGACTCATCATAGCCTCGTAGTTGTTAGGGTTGGTGTCCCCAGAGAAGGGAGGACTTTCGAGTCAGTTTGGTGAGGCACCAGGAATGTAAGTAGACAATGTGGTGGGGAACACCAGGAATATAACTGCAATGTGAGATCATGGCCTTGGCAGGTTGGTGGACCTTTTCATGGGAACTGGACTGGCTGGTGAGCAGCATGCCTGTCCTCCATTGTGCTTGACCCCAGTAACTACAAGTGTTGAAGTGGGTGGCACATCAATTTAGAAAGGATGGTAACTTCAGAACATATCTAAAGATGTTTCTGGCATGGCCTGTGTGCCTTTCTCATTGGACAGTGTCACCCACGCATGGATGGCACTGTCCCTGGTGATCTCAGTAAGGAATGAGAATCACAGAATCACCGAATGGTCTAAGCTGAAGCTGAGGATGGATAGGGCACATGTCCCCACAACAGGAGGTGGGTGCCACCAAGTTAATAGTGGTGACTTCGCACACCCAGCTTTGCTTACTTTTTCAATGTTTTTTAGTTTTATGATTTGTTTTTACTGCTTGCTTCAAAAAAAATACAATAAAGTGAAATTGTGTTTATTGTGTTTCTTTAGCTAAACAACTCAAATGCTGAGTCAAATCATAGAATCATAGAATTATAGAATGTCCTTGGCATCCGGTTAGTGCCACGCTCAACTGACTGAGCTTACTGAATGCCAAGGACGTGGGTTTGATTCCCGTTTGGTCCCCATGTGTTGCCTCATCTACTCGAGAGGTGACATCCCTGGCAACAGGGAGGCTGGATTAAAATGATCTCTAAGGTCCCTTCCAGCCTAGGCCATTCTATGATTCTATGATTCTATGATACTTTGTAGAAATGCTTGTATTTGAAGCAGATGTCTTCTGAAGGCCACTGCTTTGTTTATTTTGTCACAGAAAGGGTTACACTGCATGCCTCACATCTCAGGAAGAAGCATGTGGTAATGGACTTTTTATAGGCCAAGGAGACACCAATTCTCAACGCAGGGCAAATCCAATATTGTTCATTATAATGTTTTCTCCATCTGCATTTTTACTGTTGTCTTGTTACCCTTTTTGTTCTCTTTCTGACTCTCTGAAATTGCCAACAGAATAGTAGTTTATTAAAGATCAGAGCTGCATGTCTGGCAGCTGTCAAGGAGTTTTGAGAGAGAAGCTGATCTCTGCCATCAAATAAAGCATAGACAAGAACTTTCTTCCATTTGGAGCAGAAGATGAAAGGCACAGGAGCAGCTGTGCTACCCCAGCTGATGCCCTCTGAAATGCTGGTGTGGAAATTGGGACCACTCTTAACACAGCTCCGCTTTGGTTGCTGAAGAAAAATAGTCTGATTGTTCTTTCTTGTTCCCTGGCAGCAGTGTCAGGATGGACGTGTGTAGCTCATGGTTGTGTACTTTGTTGTGTGTATGGTGAACCTAGAATCATGTGCAGTCAGTAGTGTCAGAGGTAAAAAACTTGGTACGCTGCTGTAAACTATGGCTGTAGATTGGGAACTTCTGTCAAAATGCACAATGTAAAGTCATCTAGCAGCTTAAGGACACCCCTTTGCGTGATTTGCACTGAAAACCGACCTAATTTTGTGTGCACTAACCATACTGACCAGCAGGTTTCCTGCTTAGCAGTGGCAGCCTGCAGATATTTTGCCTCTGCCTCTGCCTTCAGCACTGGCTGCTCATTAAGTGCCGCATTCAGTTCATGCCCTGTGTCTGCTGCAAAAAAATCTTTTCTGGAGTTATGACCATTCCATATAGGATTTTTCCCAGGATGTGAATTAAAATCATGGAGTTTGTTGCTGCAATATATTAGTTCTCATTTCTTTCCAAATGGAATGGAAGAGTTTATGCTTTGGCTTGGCTCTTTTCAACAATGTCATTGTGCTGCCATTGAGACGTATGTGAAGCTGGCAAAGAAGCAGGACTGGGAGCAGTAAACCTCCTACATACTCTGCAGTCTGGAGGGGAAGAAGGTGATTGCTGTTTGCAGAGATAAATTCTGTTCTGTGTCTTTTTATGTACCAAAAACGCATGGATAGGGATCACATATGACAACACCTGGAAACACCAACAGTGACTGTATTGCTGTGTTGGAGGTATCTGGCTGCAAACCCAGGAGAACAGTTCTTTCCTATGGCACTAGTGGGGTTATGAACATGTGGCACAATTCTGGGGTGCCTGAACTCTCAGCTTAGTGGAAAAACTTGCAAAACTGAGAATAGCAGTAGTAGGTATATTCTGTATTTTCTCCTGTGACAGCATATATGCAAGTTCCTCTCTAAACCACCAAAGCCCTTCCGTGGAACTACTGGTTACATAAAATAAAGCAAAAGAAAACTTTAGGCAGATCTTGGAGCAATAAGTATTAATGATATTTAGAGTTTTTCTTGTACCCATGTTGGCTTTTCTTTAGAATTGAGTGCTCCTCTCTAGCGTCCTAAATACTCTCTGTAGGTGAGTGTGCAGATGTGAGCCATATATTCCATAGATTCAGCATGGACAATTATATCTCTCAGTTATTACTTTGGATACTGATCGAAGCATAGATGATTTCCCAATAGAAGAAAAAATATCAAGTGTGATCTCTTTCTTGCGAGTTACCTTGACAGTGTCTCTTTCAACATTTTTTTTTCTTCCTCTCTGCTTGTAAACGTGCAATTTACTGAAAAATATCCCCATACGCACTTATTTTTAGAACTGTGTTTGTTTACCAGATTCTATCTGAAGCCCCGGCTTGATAGCAATTCAATATCCACTTATTGATTTCCTAGCTCTCATCAGCTTAAATACTTACTTGAAGCAGAGGGTAGGGAGGTCTTCAACTTTTGTTGTAAGAGCATTTGGTTTTAAGATGGCCTTTTGTGATCTGCTGTATCTGACTCAATTTAAAAGGGGACCATTTATATTATCATTCTCTTTAATGTTTACTTTTTGGCATGAGCATCTGCTTGTTTCTGTCTTACAGTACTTTGAAACGGAAACTAAGTTAGATATAGAAATTAATGAGCTCACTGATCGTTTGCCAAAGAAAACATGACAATGTTGTAACAAATTAACCCCAAGATTTCCCTGAGAAAAACCTTTTCCTTTATCAGAAATTACAAATGTGGAACAACCTAATGATTATTTTGTCTTTGAGGGAGTCGCTATACTTTTTCAAAGGCAGCAATGATCTAAGGCAGCACTATAAACCACGAATGCTGTTCCCAGAATTGATCTTAAATGTCCTCTATTAAGTGACTTCACTTTTCTAAGCCTCTTGTTACCATCTATTACATCTAAACCTCACCTTTTTGTTACAGAAAGCTTTGAGACCCATAGGAAAGTGCTGCAGAAGAGCCAAAATGAGACCATTTGTGATTTGAGCTGTGCTTCAGCCTTTCGCTTCTTCTTGGGTAGAGAACACGTTCCCCATTCAGTCCATATAGCTCAGCATATGTTTCATACCAGTCAGTTGTCATCGCATCCCAGGGTCTGGCTTTTCTTCACTGCCAAGGCAAGATTTGGAGGACAAAGACAATCAATTAACAATGCATTTCTTCAGGGGCAGAGACACCTCCCATGTTGGAAGGTCCAAGAAGACGAACTGGACACTGGAAGTGGAAAAAATAAGTCAAGTAGTACTAGAAAGGCTAATTTTGTAGTTGTTCGTTTTGTTATTTTTGTTTCTGTTTTTAATTTTATTTATTGTTTTAAAGGGGGCTGTTATTTAAGTTTGACAAAGAAATGAGGGAAGCTTTGAAGGAAGGAAATTAGAAAGAGGATATGAAAATGTTGCAGTCATCACTTTGCATGGGTTTAACACAAACCTTTCTAAACTTCTTAAACTTTGCAGTGAAGAAAAAGCATTTTTCAGAGGGACACACAAACAGCAAAAGCATCTTGATGTGCCCTGTAATTTCAGTGGGTCTGATTGAAAGCCCAGGGGTCAGAAACAAACTTCATTTCCCAGCTCCAACCACTTGACTACAAGAAAATGTCTCTTCTGGTGTGTGTGCAAATAAGTTATTGCCCGGTTATACAAAGCATTCATTATAATTCTATGGTTAAATAAATTACTATAGTTTTGAAAGCTTAGCTCCAGAGGACAGTTTAAAAACTATGTCTCTTCCTCCAGTCTGCCAAAAGATCCAGCTGAATTACTGTGGCTGAGGCAAACAGAGGGTTACCCTCCATTCGCCCACCTACAGCTTTTAGTGGTGCAAATGCAATATTTACCAGTACCTAGATGAACGGTTTTAGAAATGGACTCTGAGTGCAGATCTAGGAGCATGTGCATGTACCCTCAGTAAATTTGATCTTCAGACCCAAAATGCAAATATCTTTTGTGCTAGTGCTCCCAGCAATCTGTCCTTCCCTTGTTTCCCCTTCTCCTCTGCCCATTTCTGTCTGGGAACGATAGAAAAAGGGTTGGCTTGTGTCTCTCCACCTGGGTTGGTACACAGAGCCTCAGCGATTGATGGACTATAAAAAGCATCTTAAACATCCTTAGTTACACCTTTTAGTGAGCCTGAAGTTGTGTTACACACTAAGACTAGATCAGGAGTCACCTTTGTATTGAGTGTAGATATCTTTTTGGTCCAAAAGAAATGTCTTTTCTGTAAAAAAGTACAAAAGATTGCCCTTGGACCCAAAGCACAGGTGTTATCATCCAAGCTGGTAGGTCAGTGTAGGGGGAACTTGTGTAGCAGTGTCCTCACTGGCATTTGTTTCCTGCAAAATACAAGGAGAGAGGAAAGATGAGCAAGTCATGAAGGTACTTCTGCAGAAGGAGTATACGTCTTTTTTTGGCATTATGGAAATTACAAAGGTCAGGCTGCAAGTGAGAATAATTTATTACAAAAATTCTGCATTAAATAGCGAGCCAGAATACAAAAAAATTCACTGGAGGAAGATTTATTGAAGCAACATGTTTTTTTGCTGGGAGAATGCAACTGCAAATAAACGCAGTACTGCACGAAACATTAGATGGGCAGCGTGGCATGCTTCCAGCTCTCGGTGCTGAAGTCTGATGAACAAATATTTGAACAGAGGAGGAGGAGGAAAGGAAGAAGAAAAGATCCATAGTATTTGCATGGGCAGGTGACGTTTGGCTTGCGGTTGTTATGTTTCTGTGGGGTAGTGTCAGTTGTTTAAAAAATACTGTTGACACAGAAATGTAAGACTTTAAAGAGTAAAACTTGGGTTCTTGTCTCGCCAACTTGTCTTGTGATGCTGTCAGTTATCAGCAGCTGAGCAGAGCCTTGCTGAGAATATTGCTTGTTTTGTTTTTATTTTTCATCCTGAAATCCTCCTTTATTTGTCTCTCTTTCTTCAGCTTCATAGTAAGCGACAGTCCCCACCCCAAAGAGCTCGTGGTCTGAATAGACAGCAGATGGATAAACACATGCTAAGCTGCAAAGTAACTGAACAGCAAAAGCAAACAGAGAAGCCGGGTGTCCCAGCCTCCTCTCCACCACCCTGTGTCCCAGGAGCTGCCACAGATTGTAATTATCCATTTATTTCTGTAGCACATGTGGTACTTCACAAAGCACCTGAGCAGAGGCTGCTTCTGGGCTGGCAGAAGGGTTATTTAGGCTCCTGGCCCTGCCAGGCTGATTCTCATGTAAATTTTTCCTTCAAAGGAGCCGTTCATGTGAATGGCAGTTATTGATGTGAGGAAAGGCAAAGTCTGCCCGTAAATAATGAGCCAAGTATAATGCAGCAAGAGCGAATCTGTTGATGTATTTTGCATGAGATAGTCACTGGGGTTGAGTCAAACTGAACAAAAAAAAAAGATAATCTGCTGGTCAGGGACTGGGATCAGTATTAATTCTTCCCAAGCTGCCAGGTGAGCTCCATCTCCAGTGCTCAATATTTGAGTTTTTGGGAAGGGGGATGGAGAGTTCTCCTGCCCTGTCAGTGCCTTCGTGGTGCTTAGGAAGCAGAGGTTTGAGTGTAAATCCTTCCAGCTGGGGAAACTGGGTATTAGTCTTCTCCTGGTGGTGTGAGTGGTCTGGAGGCGTTCACTTCTCTTCTGCAGACGTCTCGGTTGGTTGTCCAAGGCTAAGCAGGTTGTGTTTATGTGGCCAGTGTGGGGAGAGAGGTATGCCCCCACCGTGGTTAATTCCTCTATCCTTAAAATTCCCCTATTCCTTAAAATAGGGCGGAGTATCTCTTTTTGCATGGCATAGACTAGATGCCCAACTTCAGACATCTGCACTTGAGAACTGAATCCTAGCCTCCACGCTCACAACATCCATCTTGAGGCCATCTCTTACGTGAACCCCATCGGTTTATATGCACAGCTCAGGGACATAGTTTTGGCAGTGGCTCCTCTAGGCATGCCCAGTGGCAGAATCAAGTGACAAAAATTTTTGCTAGGAAATGTAGGTTCAGGTGGCATTTCAGGTGGTAAAAGAGGTTAGACTGTATTTCTTGGCTCTTTACTGCTCTGCTACTTAATCCTTGCTGTTCTGTTTCTGTTGCACTTTGAGCACTAAGTGCTAAAGTTCAGGAAATGTTTTGGGGTGAACGGTGATTTTTAAGTGCACAGCTTCAGAGTGGATCTGTACGTGCCAGCCCTACCAAGCCTTGCAGCATGGACTGCTTTGAGAGAGTTTGCATTTTTTCACACTGATGCCAGAAGAATTGGGTCTTGTCCGGGGAAAGGGTTCCAGAAAAGAGTCAATTGGGGTTCTTTTAAAAAGGGATTTCAGTGCTTGGTGAGAATCACTTCTAAATGTCCCTTCTCATGCATATTCTCTGTATGTGGCTTCACTGCTAAGTGTCAATGAGTGCAAACTTTGGAGCACACCCTTCCTCCTTTACGGATTCTCTGTATAAGAAGGAAAAAGGAAAGAAGTAATGAATTTTAGTTCACAGAGAACTCTTCAGGAAACTTAACGTCAAGATTTTGAGCAAAGAAATACTGTTGTCATTTTTTCTGTTCACTGCTTGACTTCTGAGCTTTTAAGGTTCAGATTTTCAAAGCTTCTTCCACATTCAATGAAGTAATTGAGAATTTCTGCTTTCCTTCCTTCCTTCCTGAAGCACCAGTGCAGCAGGATGGTGTGGAGATAAATCTGTTTCTCCTGAGCCTGAACCTAAGCCTGAGTCCTGCTATTTCCTAATGATGAGGTATCTCTTATAGTCTCATTTGCAGCTGCTGCAGAGGGCAACACCTTCCCCTGAGTATTAGCAGTTGTAAACTGTCCACTTGCATTTATCTGTTCCTTCTATCTCTCCCAGGAAGATACTATAATTCAGGAATGGTGTGGGAGCCTATGGGTGTTATTCCTGAGATTGCCGCACTCCCATAGAGGCATTTTGATCCTATCGCCCAGAGAAAGCTTCATGGCTGCAGAGATTTACTGCTGTGCCAAATCTGGACTGCATGTAGAGTAATCAGCAGCAGCAGTCCCAGCTTTACCTTCTGCAGGGAGAGAGAGAGCAAAGGCAAGATGCTGCTTGAGCTGGGATTGTTCAGGGAACCGCTTTCAACCTGCAAATCTTCTTTGAGTAGTGACTGTGTGGAAGAAGAGCCTGGAGCAGCCCAAAAGCCCCACACAACAAAGCAGTGCCTGCGTCAGGACAGGGAGTGCAGTGATTGCTGGAGGTTTTGAGACTAGGCAGAGCACCAGGTTCTTGTCTGATAAAGATCTCATCCTACCTGTCCATTAGGCCGCAGATGAGGCCACTGACAAAGGCTGAAGTGGTCAGGACCTGAATATATCTATGGCAGTTTTGTATTCTTTTGAAATGAGGTAAATTATCTTCCGTATATAAATCTTATTTCATTGCTTTGCTGCTGATGCGTATTTTGAAATACAGCATGTTATTATTACAAGCCTATACATTCATGTATGTATGTAGTCTCTCTCTATATAATTTGATATTGGAAAACATAAGACAGTGGTAACTGGTGTCTGGGGACGAGAAGGCTCTGGGAAGACCTATTACAGCCTTCCAATACTTAAAGGGGGCCTACGGGAAAGAAAGGGAGGGAGTCTGTATCAGAAAGTGTAGTGCTAGGGCAAGGGGTGATGGTTTCAAACTGAAAGAGAGCAGATTTAGATTAGATATTAGGAAGAAATCCTTTTCTATGAGGATGGTGAAGCACTGGAACAGGTTGCCCAGAGGAGTTGTGCATGCTTCATCCCTGGAAGTGTTCAAAACCAGGTTGGATGGGACTTTGAGCACCTTGGTCTGGTGGAAGGTGTCCTTGTTCATGGCAGAGGGGTTGGAACTAGATGATTTTGAAGGTCCCTTCCAACCCAAACCATTCTGTGATTTTATGGTGGAGTATACTGTCACACCAGCCTGTCTTCCCTTTCTTGCCTCTGTGTTTTATTTCACTGGCCTTGCACTTCAGGACTGTGGATGTTCCTGGCTAAAACAGCTAAGACTTGACCAGGACCTAGGGGTGCCCTATACTCTGGTGCCCAACTTGGGCTGTGCTTTGAAAGTCCCGTAATTCCAGGTGTGTTTGGAGGCATTAGATCGGCCCCCAATAGTTGGGACCTGGAAAAAGGTTTGACTTCAGGCCTAAACTTCTGCATTTCCAGTTGTGCATATTAAGTCTACACGTGGCTAATGGAGTTTAGTGGAGTGTCCTTTGGTTGAGCTTGATTGCTTCCAGTATTTCTGGGGACAGGCCTGTGCTTTCTGAAAGGAGCAGTCAGGAGTGGAGATGGATTTGCAGTACGTGACTACCAGACACCCATCCTCAGAGCCGTTGCAAGTTCTCCTTGCAGGTCACCCTTCAGTCACAGTGATGGGATCACAGCTGGTTTGGATGCTCCCTGGACTGCCTCTATAGTAACTATCCTGGTCCCACTCATGCTGTAGGTTAAGGCAGATCACTGCCTTAGCCAGTCTGATCACTCCCACAACCTTGCTCCTCACACAGCCCGTAGCTACCCAGCTACAGTGCTGCAGAGACACTTCTTGCAGTAATAGCTTCAAAAGAAGACTCAGTTCCCCTTTGGCTTGCCTGAACGTCTGCCGTTAATAGCTGTCTCACGGGGAGTCCATGGAAAAATTTCCCTTTTGACTGTTGCATCCTTTGGTGGATGCAACTCTGAGGTTAGCGTGTGTGTTTTCACTTTCTGGGTTAGTGGTGTGTGAGGGATTCACTTGGGACCGTTTTTGGCTCCAGTTGAACTTCCTTCCTCAGGAGGAGGATTGAAGAAACCAGCCCACACATGGGCCTTTGTATGAGGATTGTTGTAATTTTGTTTCAGGACTGAGATATCACAGTGATGGGAAATGATGCCTTTAAAGGGGAAAGCTGACAGGAGCTCAAAACCACCACTAAAACCACAAGGGCTTTGCCGTGACAGGGAGATGTGAAAGACCCAAATGTGGGAATCAGCAGCCCTGTGATGGAGGTTTCAAGAAGGAAGCAGAGCCCTGGTCTGCCCTGGCCACAAGTTTTTGGGATGAATAGCCCATTGGTCTCAGAGACTTGTACTTTTAATAGCAAATCTTGTCTCCTTTGCATGGGTGTAGCCAGCCCAGGGATGTCTGGAATTGCTGCAGTTTGGCCATGTGATACTAAGGAGCAGCTCTCTGCTTGGGAGCCCTGTGCTCTGGCATTTCTCTGCTTGGAGCTTTCGTTCCCCCCTTGAACTGACACTTGTGCAGAGGTGGATGTCACCGAAGTGGCATTTTCTGCACGGAGCAGGAGGCTGCAAGCTGGTGCCTCATAACCACAGCTGCGCCAAACCTGCACAGCCATGTACAGTAAAAGAGGCGCCCGCTTTGCGTGCCAGGGGGGCTCAGGGGACTTGCACGTGCTGCTCCCGGAGCAGCCACTACCCTGGGGTCAAGGAGAGGATCCCGTCCCAGCATGGTTCCCGGTGGGAAATCTACTTACTTGGGCTTGTGCAGAGGGAAGAATTTAGCACTATGCATTTCTGCAGAGTTTGGTTTCTCGGCAGCCTCGATCTAGCAGCCTGGGTGGAAAATGATGAGAGGAGGCTGCTGGGGACGAGCAATGGCAGCCAGTGTCTCGGGCCAGGCGAGGAGAAGAAGTGGTGTGCAGAGAGGGAGAAATGGGCATTGTGTTGAGTAAAAATAGCACAGTCCCAGGGGAGAGGATGTTCAGCAACCTTTAGGGAAACCAGATTTCTTTGGCAAGCAAAAGCATTGTAGGAAGGTGAAGACAAATTTATTTGTGAATCTAGTGATTTTATTGAGGTTACATGAAGGATAATTTTGTCCCCATGGCATAAGCCCTTTAGAATGGAAAACTCTTTAGACTGCTTGTTAGAATAGTGCATATTTTCTAAACCTCAGTTTTTAGGTGGGTTTTTTCTTGGAAATGAAAACTAGTGCAATTTTTTCTCCGAAAATTTTCTCAAAGTATGGTGTATTTTTCTTCTCTATATAGTAAAAATGTTTAGAAAATAAAATGTTATCAAAAAGCATCGCTTTTTCATGTAAAGGTTTGTAGGAGGTACTGCTAAGACTGTTTTAGTGCTGTTCTACAATAGCCTACCCATTTACTTCAGAAGCTTCACTGATTAATTTCATAGTTACACTCATTTCCCTTCTTGGCTAGCCCTATATTTAATTATTTTTAATAACAGGAATATGAATCATATTATTCAATAACTTACTATTACTCCTCATCTTTCCAGGGATGACGGAAATAGAGAAAATTTGTGCTGGGCATTAGTAGATAGATACTGTTCTTCAAGAATATTAGTGCTTACATAGGTCTGCGTGTATTGCTTGCAAATTTACCTCAGATGAGAGCCACATGAAATGAAAGCCCATTTCTCTAAATACCTGTGAAAGGAGAATCTGTGTCACAAGGAGCTTTCAGTGCCAGACCAAGGGTAACTGCTGAGGTCCTGCTGACACCCTGTAACCCAATGGGATTTGGAGCCACATCTCCTGAGTTCAGTCTCCCAACCACAGGATCATCCTTTGCTTCCCAACATGGTGATTTAAAACTTTAGGTAAATTTTTCCCAAATGCTGAGCATCCAGCAGTTCCCAATAAGGAGATGCACTACATCCTTCTTCAGGAGGATCCTGGTAGCTACAGACCTGTCAGTCTTACCTCAGTGCCGGGAAAGGTGATGGAACAAATAATCTCAAGAGCCATCACAGAACAATTAAAAGCCAACAGGGAGATCAGGCCCAGTCAGCATGGATTCATGAGGGGCAGATCCTGCTTGACCAATCTAATCTCCTTCTATAACAAGGTGACCTGCTTAGTGGAGGAGGGAAAGGCTGTCGATGTAGTTTACCTGAACTTCAGTAAGGCCTTTGACACCGTCCCCCACAACATCCTTATGGCTAAGCTGGCTGCCCATGGCTTGGATGGGCACATACTTTGCTGGGTGAAACACTGGCTGGATGGCCGGGCCCAAAGAGTTGTGGTCAATGGAGTTAAATCCAGTTGGCAGCAGGTCACAAGTGGTGTCCCTCAGGCCTCGGTTCTGGGGCCACTCCTGTTTAACATATTCATCA
>NW_009698425.1:0-6160 GCF_000703405.1 Apaloderma vittatum
TCGAGGGCAGGAGCGTTCAGGAAGCAGCGTGCAGTTCGCCTTAAAGCCTTCCAGCTCAGGCGAGGGTTTAAGCCTGCGGAGCCCGTCATCCTTCTGCTGCGTTTTGTTGTACGTAAAGTTATTTTGGTGGTTTTGATCACCGAGGAACCCTGCGAAATTTAACCAAACCGACCTCCTCCTAGGTTCTGCGTAAAGCCTGCAGTGGTAGGTAAGGGGTGCGGACATCCACTCTTGTTTGCACGGGATGTTAGGATGGGGGACTCTTGAAAAATAAAAAGCTCTCATTATCTTATGGCTGGGAACAGCGGCAGCAACAACAAAATACAGTAGGTTCCACCAAATGTGCTGATGTAATGTGGAGGCATTTGGCAGAACTGATGGTAGTTACTTCTCTCCCGGGGTGGACTGAATTACTGCACCGTTGTGTTCTGAAGTCCATTCCCTGGGTATTTGTCCAGACTTGTCCTATAGTAGATGTCATTGCCTAAGAGTTAGTTACAGGGAGTTAAAGAGTGTGCGGAGTTTAATTCTTCTAAAGATCTGTGGTCACATACTAGCTGTGCCAAGCATGTGTACACTGAAGAGAGAAGGGTGCAGCCTGGTAAGCTGCCCTGTGAACTTTGAGGGGGGGGGAAAAATAAAGAAGAAACTATTCTCTTCCTCCTCTTGCTTTCAAGCAAATGATTTTGTTTGTTTGATGTCATCTTAAATAATTTATTTCACAGAGTGCTAATCCTCTTCTGAACTCTGGATGATGGTAACTCAACAATTGAGGAAGCAAATATGTCAGTTCCTTCCTTACTCTCCTTCCAGTCTCCCCTTTAACTTTTGGAACTTTGCTCTTTGAATTCTCCCTGATTTGTGCTGAGTTACCTACATCTATTCTTTTTATTAATTATCACTTAACCAAGAACAAGGGGACTGACTCTTTTCTGATCTGTCTTTTCTGATCTGTATTTGTTCAGGCCAAAATAAGTGTGGTTTTTGGAGGATTTCTGTGCCTTATGATACCGAATATCAAAGTCTGTGGCATATCAGTAGCATAACTCCTTCAGTTTACTACTTTCCAGATAGTTTCCTCAAAAAGGAAGAATTTCTGCTCCATCTCCTGTACATGTTTCATGGAATACCTCTTTAAAATATCTTTTGTCTTACAAAACTATGAATCATGTTAAAATAATAACATATTAAAATAAATGTACTTCTCGACTAATCATGAATTTATGGCAAAAATGAACAACATTGTCTATTACATAATATACTTCTGAGAATGATCTAAGAACATAAGTTTACATTTCAACTTGTTACTTTATGGTGTCAGATGACACATTCAAAACCTTATACAAATAGCTTGAAAGAGATAGTGGCAAGTTATCAGGAGAGTAGCTTTAACACAAACTACTGAAAAGTTGCTATGGTTACAGATAAAGGTAATCCCTGTTTCTGTGAAAGTGTCCTTTTGTAACATCTATATTAATCAGTCTGATTTCTGAGAGAATTCTAAGTATACAAACTTCTGGCTCCATTTCCTTGGCAGCTGATAGCTATTTTTATTTTTAACACTGAATGGACTATAACTTGCATTCAGGATACTTGATTTAAACTACAAAGGGTATTATTGATTCAATATAAGTGTACTTGGATGATACTGAATTCACTGGAAACTGTATTACACTTTTTTTATTATTATTTTCACCAAGAGAAATCTGATTTCAAGGAATAGTCTTAAAATGTCTAGATCCTTTCTCAAGGACTCTGATTAAAGCAAATGATGTGGCCAGCTACTAGTGGAGGCCTTGGTGGTGCAGCTGTACAAGATAAAATTCTATGTCCTGATTAGTTTTTTAAAAAGAAACTGGCAAAACCCAAACTAATAATAGAAACAAAACAGCCAAACAGTAACAACAAAGCCCAGACTTAAACCAACACAGTAGCTGCTGAAAGTGGCTGAGACCTGTTATGGCTGTGCAGCTTTATAGTTCAGGAGATAAGAGGGGAGGGGGGGAAAAATGTGATTCTCTTAGTGGCTTATTCCCTCCACAGAAGGAAGCAGTATGTTCTCAGGGTAGCGAAGCTTTGGGTGCTTTGAGATACCTGCTAAAACTTCCAGGGGGAAATGTGCTTCTTTCTAGTGCATCTGTACTGCTGCCCATACAACTAACCAGTCCTCTCTGGTGTAGACCAGGTATTTACTACGTGCACCTTTTTGTTGTTTCCAGATTTGATTATTGCGGTGCAGTGGTACATCTTGGATTGAGAGCAGCAAAAGAATTCTCAGTGTTCTTCAAGATTACTGAAGTCTCCTCAGTCTGGTATGTTGTTCTCTCTAGACTCCTGGAATAGCAAGTAGAAATATTTGTGTACAAGAGCCTCCTTAGTTACTCGTAAGGATACTGAAGTTTCCAGGATCTTGGCTTTTCATCAGTTACTTTGTTCTGGGGAAGTAATATGCTACTAAGAGTTACGAAACTCTGTTGCTGGGGTTGTGTAGAAGATTGTTTTTGGTAGTGGTGTTTGTAGCAGGACTGTGAACCTATGCTCTATAACCTTCAGTCAACATACACTCTGAACTTAGTTTGCCTATCCAGCCTGGAAATTCCAGATACTTTTGCATACTTTTAAAACTAAAGTCAGATTGGAAAGGAGCTATTGCTGATTGACTCTGTAGAGACTGCACACTGGTGTATGAAGAATGTGTAAGAGGATGTAAAGGAATGTTTGTTTCATCACACAGGGATATTTTTTCTCCCTGTGCTTATGTAGACATGTAGAAGTGTTATGTTGTCTAGGTTTGATAAAAAAATCATTACTAGTGTCTCAAAATAATTTCTCAAATGCCAAAGTTCTGAAATTTCTATACCAATATGCTTTTAAAATTGATATGTTTCCAAAAAATATTGTACACAGCAAGTTTGAGAACTATTGTTTATAAACGGGATTGCAGCATCTGAGGGTGTGAAAGGAATGGGAAGCTAAGTATTACTTTTGAAACTGTCTCTAGTAATTAAAAAGCTAAAAGTCAGAGCTGTAATTGTTCTAAAATAGTAAATAAATAATTTGGGACATGCTGTAGTGCTGACATAATTGACAACCAGGGGGTAAAGTCCTGTTCTACAGTGCAAATTCATAATGTGTGTGCAGCAGTTCGGTTGCTTTGCTACTTATTAACATGTGCAGAATCTGGGAGGTGTAAGATATTCAAGACTGTGAAAAGCAGGTGAAAAATTGTGAAGAAAGCTCTTCTGATTCCTACTGGTCTGTTGGGAACTGGATGGCGAGTAACCATCTCTTCATCTAATCCCTGAACAGCCATCACATGTAGCTTTTGATCGCTACTATTCTGGTCTCTGTTTGAACTGGTGACTTAAAGATGAAAGGCTCTGTTCTTGATCTCTTGAGCTGTCAAGTCCTCCAAACTTGCTGTCTTCTGTATGTGTAAGATTACAGAACAAATGGCCTTTTAGCTGTTCCATGATTTCAATAGTCAAATGAGAGTCAGATGCTTTCTCTTGTAGCTGTCCTCAGTGCAAAGTTTGGTGGCAGCAAATTGAATCTTTTTTACATTGCTGTCAAATCTTCTCTGCTTAATGTACTTGCAGCTGCAATCTGCTATTTTAATTTTTTTTTCTGCATTGCTGCAGATGTTGTAAGAGTAGCAAGGGCGTAACTTGAGCCTGGACCTTGAAATGGTGCTTCTGCGTTTTCTCCAAAATATATGACTGTTTACAGGGGAAAGAAGTGGCTTATGTGCAGAAACCGAGCTTGTAAATTAGACTGTCTAGTTTTAGTTTCTAATGTCTAGGTTCACTAGGTATCCTTAAGCATGGAATAATAACTCGAATAGCAATTTTTTTATGTCTGGGTTCCCAGTGTCTAGATACAAATGTGTTATCCCATGACTTGTAGTCCAGTGAGGTAGAGTCAGCTGTGAACCGAATTTGGATACAGCACTTTAGAGATACTTTTTTTTTTTTTGGTCTTTTTTTTCTGAGGACCTTTACTGCTGTGAGGGTGGCAAATTACTCTTGGGGCATTCTTCATATGATCGTTTTGTGTTGTGTGGTGGTTTTTCTTTGGTTTTAAACGAAATGAGCTAGGCAAATCTAGGAGGTCAGTGCTGAATGGAGGAGAACCTGCTTTGCCATTCCCCTTGTGCTCTGGGTAAGCCATGTTCTTGCTCATCAGAAGATGGCCAAGCTTCTGCCAGATCAGTGACTCGGAGGCAGACGGAAGGGTCTGATGAGCACCAGAGCTGGGCTGAGGGAGTTGGCCAGGCTGCGTGACTGGGAGGGGAAAGGTGGGGAGAAAAAGGGATGAAACGTCTCGCTTGTAGTGATAAGGAGCTGCTGGTTGTCTCTGTAACTGAAGCACGAGCTGAAGTGTGGGATGTTTGATAAAATTTTTTTTCAACACTCTTGCAGTTGTGAGGTCGCTAGACTTGTGTGGTACCATAGAGAGCTGGAGAGTCTTGGGGTGATGTGTGTATTTTGTTTTGTGTTTGGTTTCCCCCCCTCCCCCCTTGCCTTTCGAGAGTACCTGAACAGTAACACTGATTTTATGTTGTGATGTCCTCTTCTAGCAGTAGGCAGCTTCATAACAGTTGTGACTTCTGCTGTTGTTTTTATGGGGCTAAAGTTAATGTACTCTAGATTGAAGCTTTCCAGTATTGATTACTGAGATACTTAGAATGCTTTACTGGTGTGTTTTATTTGCGTGAACCATGATGTTGGTTCTGATTGGTTAGATGATGTTTGGTCAAAAAAGTGCCCTGTAAGTATGGCCTCACAGTTGTCCTCAGGGGACCTGATTGAGTTCTAGCAGTGCTGACTCTTGCAGGACGCTGGGATTCAGGTGCAAGAGTTAAGATCTGCTTCTTTCAGCTTATGTTTTAGGTTCTCTAGGGGAAGTTATATAAATCTTGCTAATTCCTTCCTTGTAGTGTTTCATATTGACAAACATACGACTGTACAAATGGCTGCTTTTCAGTCCTATTTGGATTTGAGGTGTGAGAGATGGTTCCAAAATAGAAGGTAACACAAAATGCGCTGTTTGACCGGTTTAGAGGAATTAAATGTCTTTCCTGAAGGTGTTAGAGCTCATGGGAGTATTCGGCTGTAAATACTTCTCTGGCATTTGGTGGTTTTTGCAGTAAAGCAGTGTGGTAAATTGTCTTGGACTTGATTAGTCTGCATTAGAAGAGTTAGAATGTATTTTGTGGTACAGGCGGTCGGTGAGGTGAGGGAAGGCAGGTGGCTCAGTGCTGGCTACAGGAAAGGTGCGCAGAACCAGACACAAAGAGAAGTTTATCCCTCTCTGTGCTTGCACAGTACAAAACCAACCCAAATGTGCTTATGCTGACAAGTGCTATATCTTCCTCTAGCTTAATATTTTTATGAAAATGCTTTATGCAGGGCAGCTGGGTAAGTCTTGTGTAACTGAGGTGGGTGCAGGAGGGAACGTGGACTGTGTCCTGGCTCTTCCCGGTGTGGCTTGTTTGGAATGGGGCAAGGCTTTTCATAAACAAGGTGTCATATCTGCACTTGTGAAATATTTATTAAGCCTTGTTTTGTTCTTGCTTTTCTTGGGTAGGGAACCACATCGGTGTTTACACCGAGCAAAAAGAAACGCTGAAGAGCAGGGTTGTGTCTGGTGTTAAGAGGAAGCTGGGCTGTGAGAAACACTGCTGATTGTCAGAACGTGAGCAGGATCTGGCGCATTTGTTCAGTCGAGTGAAGCCTGAATAAGCAGGAAAAGTTTCTGGCAGAAGCCATGGTACCTTGTGAGATGGAGACGGTCGCTTCCTGTGGAGCTTCTCTTTTGCTGACTCACGCTTCACGTCGTGGAAGGCTCTTTGGAACTGGCAACCCAACCTTTCCTCCAGCTGGGGTTACGGATTGATACAGCGTGCCTGGCTTCTCGGGGTAACTCTGGTCGCTCTGAGAGAGTGGACAGGCTCAAATCCCACATCCTAATTTTATCCTCCAAGTAGAACAAGTGGCAGTTGTGTTCCTTGCAGCGGGGGAAGCGATTCCAGGCGCTGGGTGCTCACCTCTTCTGCACCTACAACCCCCTGGCTTGAGAGCAGGCAGCTGGCGAGGGGTGGGTGCCCCAGAGGGATGGCAGAGGCCGGGCGGGGTCCGCCGCGGGGGAGGCTTGGCCG
>NW_009698426.1:0-22006 GCF_000703405.1 Apaloderma vittatum
CTTTTCTTCAGTTAACACAGTCTCTTACACCCAACTTGCTCATTGTGAATGAAAAATTACTTGAATATACAGTTATAATGCTTAAGGCTGCCAGAACAGTTCTTTGCAAGAGTGTCTCCTAAGCTCTTTGTGGTGGTGATCACGCTTTCTATAAACTAGTTGTAATAAGTCACAGTATATTACTCTATGATTTCTAACAACTTTATTTGGTGGGAAATGTGACTTTTTTATCCCTCTCATTTAAAATGTTTTGGCTCTCTCCCTCTGTATAGCATTAATGATGTTCTTTGTTTCTAAAACTGAAAACAAAGTTGGGACTGTTAATTTTAGGCCACTTCTGGAAAGAAGTAATGAGAAGAACACAACTATTTCAGCACACTGTGAAATGAACAACTAACAGGGACTTCAAAAGCTGTTCTTTACAACTGTACTTTCCCTGTTCCTGTACCCAGGGCTTGTGGCAGAGACCAGTCCCTTGACCAAGGTGTTGGTGCTGTAAAAGACTGGCATCTGGCCAGTTCCAAAGTGACTCCACTCCTGGAGAGCTCAGATTTATCACCATGAAAAAAAACTCTAGAGTAGAAAAGTAGATCCTGATCTAATGCTCTTGTTCTCTAGGAAGATTCACAAAATGCTTATTCCTGATGTGGGTACCTTGTTAACATCAGAAGTCAGTAAGATATATGAGAAAAATTGACAGACATCTGGGGTCTTGGTTTCTGATGGCTTAATATTCATAGACTGTCATGAAAGCTATCACCAAGCAAAAGAGTAGATATCTAAAGAATATAAAAAGAATACAAATAAATCATTGTTTTACAAGATGGTAATGTTTAATAGGGCATACCACAGTGTTCTGTACCAAGAAATTGTTCCTTACGCTAACGCGTAGTTTAGAAAACTAGGTATCAAAATTTTCATCTGAAAAAAACAACTACTTATATATTTGAATTAAATAAAATTCTCTACTGGAAAAGTACAAAATAAATTATCTGGAAAAAGAATCACTTGAATTAGTTGACTTACAACTATTCAGAGAACCACCGTGTGTCACTTCCCAAAATGTTCAATATGAAAAAAAAAACCACAAGAAAGCACATGATACATTAGAATGGACAAGAGTTTGAAGTAAGTATCATAAAAAGGTGGATGGAAATTTGAAGTTTCTGATTCAGGCTGTTGATAAAGGCCAGGTGTCATTACGTTACATAAAACCTTTGTACATAGTAACATGTTAGTTCCAACCGTTTTATTTTACGCTGTGCAGTCATATGGACTAAAGCCCATAATGGCTCTCTAGTAAATATGTTACTTTTCCTAATTCAAGATTAATTCAAATAATGTGGTTCTATACAGTACCATTACATACCAGGAAGTTTACATACCAAGTGTTTGAAATCCGAAGTCTTTCAGTTTCCCCTTCCAGAAATATATGTGTAATTAAAGCTAACTGATCTTGCAGTCAGCTATAGTAGGTGCTGCAGTTTTTTTTCCTCCTTTACAGTAGCCATAATGGGCAATATCCTGATAATGGGATGGATTTCATCTTTAAATGAGAGAGCCCAAAGTTATATAGCATTGGTATTCCGGTTGCTCACCTTCTAACCCTCCAGGCTGGGAGTTGCTCAGGGTTTCCCAGGCTTCATGCACAAAATGTATGTTCTTACCCCATTTTGATATGAGACCACTTTGTCGCTCATGGATGGAACATGGTCTCCTGCTGCATCTCTCGGTAGACCACCTGCAACTCCTTTAGGTTGTTGTAATTCCACAGCATGTCACATTATTTTGCCAGCAAAAATATTGAGTTCAGCTGCAGCTGCATCAATTAGCTCCTCAAATCTGCAAATAGTGACACTGGTGACACTTTTTTGGATGAATGATGGACCTACTGGCGAGTATATAAATTAAATGATCAGCCCTCTCTTTCATGTGTCTGTTTAAACATTCTTTTAACATTATGTGCTTTGAAAGTGACAATCCTCTGCCCTTAACTCATAAAACACATACAAACATTTCGCATCTGTCACAATCAAGCTTCACAGATGTGCAGCATCACAGATGCTAGTTAAAAAAAAATAAAATTCCTGTTGGTCAGAGATAATTGGTATTTTTTTGATACCACTACAGTATTATATCAATATAAGCCAGCAGTGTGCTCAGGTGGCCAAGAAGTCCAAGAGTATCTTGGCCTGAGCCAGAAATATTGTGGCCAGCAGGAGTAGGGCAGTGATTGTCTCCCAGTACTGGGCACTGATGAGGCTGCAGGAAAGACATCGAGGTGCTGGACCATGTCCAAAGAAGGGCAACAAATTTCATGAGAAGAAGTCTTACGAGGAGCAGTTGAGGGAACTGGTGTTGTTTAGCCTGGAGAACAGGAAGCTGAGGAGAGACCTCATGACTCTCTGCAACAAGGTTGTAATGAGGTGGGTTGGTCTCTTCTCCCCACTAACAAGTGATAGGATGAGAGGATATGGCCTCAGGTTGTTTCAGGGGAGGTTTAGATTAGATATCAGGAAGAAAATCTTCACCAAAAGGGATGTCAAGCACTGGAACAAGCTGCCCAGGGAAGTGGTGGAATCACCATCCCTAGAGGTATTTCAAAGACATGTGGAGGTGATGTTTAGTGACATGGTCTGGTGGTGGGCCTGGCATTTCTAGGTTGACAGTCGGACTCAATCATCTTAAAGGTCTTATCCAACCTAAATGATTCTATATAACTAATATCTTGTGATCCCCGAATTTCATTGTGTTATTGTTATCCTGTGCTTGTTTCGGGTGTCTCTCATTTTATATCAAGTATGTGAGCTCTCCTAGGGGACTGTCTCTATCCTCTCAGAATATGTACAGGACCTTCTGTTATGGGAAGTAGTTTCCTGAGGCACTACTGCCTTATAAATATCAAAACTTGCTCATCAAAACCTCCTCTGGCCCTACACTAGTCTGTGTTATTCCAAAAGTGAAGGTGAGTTTTTGGTTTCAGATTTTAATTTGCGAATCTGCTGCTTACCTAGCCCAGGCTGGTTGTCTTTCCACAGAGAAACCCTCAATGTATTTTTAGAAGGATGAATTGCTCCGCCCGCATTTTTGTTGTTTTTCTTGTTTATTTTGGTTTTTATTTTTTTTTAACAAAATACAGATTTACTACATATTTGGCAGAATATTTTCAGATGAATTGGAGAATCTCTTCTACAAAAACTACTGAACCTACTTGAACTCCTGGAGTTAAAACAATGCTGTTAATTAACAGCGCAAGACACCTTTATGTTTTCTTTTGATTATGTCAGTTTCTGTCTATGATAGGTGCTCGCTTACTGCTATCATCCGTCTTAATCTTATTTTCCTAAAGACATACTATATCTGATTCTCCAACCCGTGTTTCAAGGCATGCTTGGGGGAATGTTTCAGTCTACCCTCTTGACACAGTCTGTTGTAACACCTGCTGGAACTATGCTGGTGATGTACATGTGTCATTTCATTTCAGTTGTTTTGGACAAACAGCAGTATGTTCGGGAATGAAAACAAATGGCAGACATTTCGATCCAGTGGAAGGCACAAGTGTCACCAAGAAATATGTGTGGGGTTGATTAGAGCAGGCTCATTTGTGGATACCGAACTGTGCCGAGAGGGACACAAGAACTGTAGGGGTTTGTTGGGATGATGAGAACATACCTTTCAGCAAGATGAGGGGAAAATGGACATTGGGATCCCAGAGAAATGGAAGTCATCTGGGAGGGCTGGGAAGAGGGATTAGAACTGCAATAGTAGTAAACACTGTAGGTGTACTACTGACCTCATGGGCCAGTCATTGGGGCCAGCAAATGGAAAGCAGTACCTGTTTTCAGTGGATTCCAGGATTTAGATATATTTTTTCAGGTTGACAATGAAATAAAGGAAAAGTTCTGATTTTTTGCCCCAGCTCTGGCAGAAGGAAGAGTGTACACACATCAGGAATCTACTTTAGGTGGCTGATTTCAGGCAATAATCTGCAATAGAAGAAATAGTCCTGCTCAGCTTGACTCAGAGAAGAGGTTTTCAATTCAGATCACTGTTGGTAGAATTGGTACTTGACATTTTCATTAAAAATAATCACATACAGCACTACTTGCTGCAGTGGCTGCAAACTCCTTTGTTTACCTTGCCCTTATTTTATTTTCAGGAGAAGGAGCAACCTTTTGATCCTCAGAATATCTAAATGCAACCCATGTCAGTGTGTGTGCATATGTATGTTTGCCTCTCCGAATGTTTAGAAATTCATAATGGGAAATATATCATGAAGTGAAAACACCAGAGGATTTGATTGTTACCCTGTGCTGATACAATACTATTAATGTCATAGACTTGGTGTTGATATATGTGAGCATGAAGTCGAAGAACAGAGCCTCACAGCACCTGGAGCAGCGAGGGTTCCCCTGCCCGGGATGGTAAATAGACAGCCCAAGGTTTTGCTGCTTTTCTGTTTCAAGTGTCTGTCAGTGATTACTTCTCACTTCTCCCTCTTCTTGCAGCAGTGACGTGAATGTGCCTTGTCAGGTGCTCTTGCAGACTTTGTACTGGTGGAAATGTTAAGCAGCTCTGGGGAGCCCCCGTGCCAGCAGAAGAACCCGTCTAATGAAAGGGAAGTCAGGATGGATAACTTCCAATAATGTCTTCCCTTTCACAAAGCTTGACAGAAAAGCACAACAGAAACAGTTCCTTTTGCTTCTTATCTTTAGCCTTTTGCCTGGATTTGTTTCCTCTGTCCTTACGGTTTCTTGTCAGCTTTTTCTGTGTCCATCCTTCCTTTTCCCTGAGCCTCTACTGGAAGGCAGAGGAGAAGGGGTCTGATCTAGGGGATCAGTCAGCAGCAGGCTCTAAATTTGGCAGCATGTCATGAGCATGCTTCAATATGCTATGTAATTTATAAGGCAACACATACATTTTTAAGGCCAGCCCTGAATCTCAGTAAATCAAAAAGCAAGAGACTGAAGAATAGGCCACTGTTGCCACTTGTGATAACCTCTCCAGAAACACATTTTGTGAAGGATCTTGTATTTGTCATTAAAGTTGTTTTCTTTCTCTTTTTAGCTACTATGTTCCATGTATTTATTAGAAGTTACTGCTAGTATGACCTCATTGATAAAACTCCATTGTGTCTAGCACAGAAAGAGAACAAAAGATGTAATATTTCCTGGCGTATCACGCAGATTCTCATTATGTGGCATTGACTTCAAGGGACAGAAATTTCTCTCATTACACTTTATTCTCTGCTACTGAATTCCTGGCAGAATAAGAGTTTAAAATCTGAACTTAAAACCCAAGGGGAGTTGAGCATGTCAAAATGCCTTATAAATTGAAGGGAAAGAAAAGTTCTGGACACAGCTTTAAAATATGTGTGTCACCTTAATTGATATTTTATAAGGGAGTTTCTGTCACTCTAGGCAAAGGAGAATTACACTAAGGCCCTACCCTGTTTTTTGCATATCAACCCACATCCCACTTGGGTCAGCTCACCCTCTCCTCTGGAGGGGTGGCACACAAGGACTGTCTTTCCGGCCACAGGGAGCGGAAGGAAGTCAATCTGCACCCTTCCCTTTCCCCACTCTAGTGTGATGACAAATATTGAAGTGCAGGATATGAGATAAATTCAGCTGCTACAAAACCTTTGGAATTTACGTGTTTCTGGATTTATTTATTTATTTATTTATTTATTTATTTATTTATTGTTTATCTACTTATTTATTTTCTCAGGAAATCCGGGCTATCCAGAGGATGTTCTGAACAGAGCAACTACCCAGAATTGAATTACCTGATGAGTCTGATCTCGATAACTCAGTCTAGCTGTTTATAGCCACAGTGGAGGGAAGATATTTTAAAAGAAGACAAAACATACACCATGGAGACTTGCAAACTACTTAAAAATGCAAGATACAGACTGGAATAGTTGAAATTGTAAGTAAGGAAAGAAGATGACTCTTCTCTCTGTGCATCACTGTCTCAGAGAAATGTTGGATTAGTGCAAAAGCCAACAGAAGTCAACACAGGCATGAAAGGTATCATAATGCAGCCAAGATGAAATACCAGAGTTATGCTGAGCCATCAGGGAAAGCAGAAGCTCTCATTCACTGCAAACCAGGTAGCACAAAACAGGTATTTCCAGAAACCAGAGAAATTGTTTTCAGGGAAATAACTAAGCACGCCTTGGTATCAGAGCTGTGATCTACGTGCCAGGCTAGAGGACCAGTGTCAAGGTCAGATCAAAGCTACTGGACTGATATGCTGGTATCAGAGTTTGGGTTTTGGTACCAGTAAACTGTACGACAAATAGAAAAATCTCCAGATATTCTGGAAATTTTTGGCTCTGAGCTATACCCTGAATTGGTCCTGTTCACTCAGGCACTGTCAATAAAAGTCTTCCATAGGAAGGACTTAACCTGTGGTCTTAACAGACTCCTCAGAATCGGCACACAGAGGCAATCCCTGATTTACAGCTGTGAGGAAAGACTACTTGTGGCATGTTGACCTTCCATTTCAGCAGCACTTATAGACTTCTGGGAAGTAAGGGGTCTCTTTCTAGGGGAAGAATAAGTCGGATAATATGTCTGTGGGTATTGACTTGGGTATTGACTTCCTCACTTCCAGTAGGACACTGCTGCAGGAACGTATAAGGTGTTTTCAGTATGACATTGCTGCAGAGGCAGGCAGTCCAGGGCCAGTGAGGGATGGAGAAGTATCTGGTAGACAATGATTCCTTTGGGATTGTACTGTCTGGAAGATGGAAGAGGGCCAGTAGAGATCAAAGGCACAGTATCTGCTAAAAAAATAGTGATTACAGCTGTGTGCATGTATGGTTGTGGGGGATATTCTGTTTTCTGTTTTGATTTAATTATTAAGCTATTAGGAAATATCATTTCAGTTCAATTTCAAAGAAGATTTTTTTTTGCGAATTAAAAAAATGTTACAGAATCTTTTTGACTCAAACATAAATGCATATATGTGAATGTATTTGCAGATACATCAACTCTCATGATGACATTTTAAGCATAAGCTTAGTTTCTTATGAAGTTACATTATAAAATTGTGTGTAAAACTGAAGTGGCTCACTGAAAGGGAAACTATAAAACTGTATAAAGACTCATGATCCCTTGCTGGTCTTATTTTAACAAGAAACTATAAAAAGAAACATTTATTTTCTGTGTTAAATGTAAAGGTCACTCAGTAGCTTTCAGTTTTCTTTCTCTTTTTTCTCCCTTCTTGGCACTTATGTTGGTTTCTGAAAGTATTTCACTTTTTTCTTTCATTTTTCCCCTTTCAAGCTCACCATCTTTCACTCTAACAACTTCTTTCTTCTCTACAGTTATTTCCCACCAAACTAATATCCTTAGGGGTTCTCCTGCCTTTTATTACAAGGAGTTCATATCATCTGGCCATATGAACTGGAGGGCAGATAAGGAACTATTTTCAGCACAGTAATGTTCTAGAGGTAGTCTGCACAGTGATCCATTCTTTAGTTATTGCTAAACTTTATTTTCCATAGAGCTTCTGGTGCATCTCAGACAGATGGGAGAGAACCAGTAGTCATTTGTACAAAATGACTAGGAAACATTAAAAATGATGTACTGGCCACCAAAACACAGAAGCTACTGACACTTCACTATTGTATTGAAATATAGGGTTAGTCACTTATTTTTAAGAGGTCAGCTGCTCTGACTGTTGAAGAGTCAGAGAATGTATAGACTAGAGCTGTAATCTCCCTTACCCCTGGAGTCTTTCCTGGATCTTAACACTCCAGGACTATAAAATACATTAAGTGTTCATTTTCGAAGAGAGGCTTTTGCTTCCCTGGTCAAGCTATGCAGTCAGGTCCTGGACTACCCAAATAATTTCTGCCTTTTATGTACTAAATTTCTGGTAAATGGAAGTCTTGGCACCTGCAGGACCCTTTCAAGGTGCAAGAGTTGACTTTATTGCAGGTGTCTATTCAAAGCCCTGTATATTTATAACATGCTCTGTGCCATTCGGTAGCATAGAGGTTCCCATGGGGTTTTCAGCACTAAGATTTTTATTTTACAGGTAGTCCATGGGCTTAAGAAGTTAAGGAACTACTGATTAATTAGGCATGATGAAATCTTGACAATCTAACATTAGCATGAGATTCTTGCCCTTTTCCTCTCAGAATATACACTTGCTTTTTGCTGGGTTTCTATTTTTTATATTTATTGTTCCTAAATAACCTCTATAAATAAAAAAGTCTTTCTTATGTTTCCTAGTCCAGTGATGTTTTTGTTGTTTATATTTTTGACAAGAAGTCTTTATTTTAAGGCAATACCATATTGATTTTTCTAATTTTCTTTCAAACAACTCTAGTGGAGTTTGTGTGGCAGCTACATAGAGTCCTGTGTCAGCTTCATAGATTTTACAGGGTATTTTACGTTGTGATTTTGTAAAGCTGCAGATGACTATAGCTACTGCAGGTGCATGTGATAATATAGTTCCTTTCTTCCTCCTTCTTTTGGAATTGAAAACCTCTCCCTTATTTTTACTTTGTTTTTGTTAATTTTATTCAAGCTTCATCTAGTTAGTATTCTCATCACCTCTTTCTGTCCTAACTACCCAATAATAATAAAATCTGCACTCCTAGTTATTCTACAGTTTACTTTTCTTTAATCATTCTTTCTGTAAGAGAAGTGCTTGGCTGGTAGTATAGCAATTACCATAAAATTCAGGGTTATTTTAAAATTAGGTATTCCAACTACTTCTAGAAAACCTTAAAACAACGTATTTTTTTTTTCTTCAACAAGTTTAGATGTTACATTTAAAAACATGACATGATAGAAATTAAATTTTAGCAGAGTTCTATCTAGAGCAAACTAGCAGCTGATAATCCTGAATTTCTAAGCAGATTTCCTCTGAAATACTTGCAAACTAGTTGTTGGATGTCCTTCAACAGTAAGCCTCTGTCACCATGGTAAGAGTGGTACCTTTTTAAATATGCCCTACTTAGTGACAGGTTATTACTGGGCTGACTGTGACAGGGTTTTGGCAGTACACACAGCATTACCCTTTCACTCCCCTCCCTTCCCGTCCAGCCTGTTTCCCCTCTCTACCACAAGCCCTTGGTGCTCTTGCTCATCTGAACCCCCTGAGCTATTCAGCAGATAGACAGCCTTCCTGATCACACCATTTGCCTCCACTTCAGGCTGTGGAGCCAGATGCTGTCCCAGACACACCCAGGAGACTCTGGCACGATGGTTTGGAAAGGAGTAACCTTGGCCCTGATTCTGCTGAGATGCTGGCATGATGGTGGGGGTTGCCCTTTTGATTACAAAAGAGGAATGTAATCGCTGGTACATGCTGCTGCTGGCAGGGGTTGCTAGTATCTTGACGGATGTTAATACATTGGACTTTTGCTTCTGATTTGAATACAAAATTACATTGACTCCCAGAGCTCATTATGATCTGCGTTTAAGGTAGCTATGTGCATATTGCAGGGAGAGTCCACTAAATCAGTAGACTCGGTTAATAGAACTGCTCTAAAAGAAAAGTTATCTCAATGAAATTATTTCATGATTTGTTTGATAGGAGAGTGTTTCATGCTCACAGTTCTAAATAACCTAGGGACTAGATCTGAACCTTGTAGGCTAATCTGAAGTGAAAGCTTCAGCATCCACCTGACAACAGCAGAGAGTTCTCCCCATGAGAAGTCTGGTGTGGTACAAGGGGAAGGGATTGCACACAGTGGCTGGACTCATGTGGTCTTTTCATATAGCATCTTCTGCTTCTTCTCGGTTGGATGGATTGATCTAGGTTGGAGTATAGATGTGACACAATGCGGCAGCTGTTAGATCTGAAACATTCATGCCAAAGGCTCTACTCCTAGATGCAAGACTGGTTAAACACATACAAATAGGGGACGGGTTAGCTCAGTCAGCTGAGTGTGGCGCTAACAATGCCAAGGTCACGGGTTCGACTCCCGTTCAGTCCCCATGTGTTGCCTGATCTAGTTGAGAGGTGGCGTCCCTGGCGGCAGCGAGGCTGGATTAAAACGATCTCTAAGGTCCCTTCCAGCCTCCTAGGCCATTCTATGATTCTATGAAATGCTTTGAAGGACTGGGCTTAACATACCACAGTTTAGTGCAGAGTACGAAATACAGCACTTATCACACTTTTATAATTCTTCAGAAGAGGAACTGTGGAAATCTGTCTGAGATACCAGCAATTGCAATGCAAAGGATATGCTCTTAAGCACTCATATGGAGTAAATCTATCCAGCTGAAATGAAGCTCCAAATATCTGAGGAAATTGGGTAGGTGTATTGAAGCAGAAATCACCGACATTTTTTGGCAGCTTCTAAAATGTCACTGAATACAGCTGAAGAAGAACAGATTTCTTTTTAGCCAGGATGTCTTCTCTCTCTGTTTCTCACAGCTGCCTTTGTCTACTGTCTATGCAAATACCTATACTATATGCCTCATGAGTTTTCTATCCTTTTGTGCATTTCCTAGATACTTCATTATTCCGGGGAGCATGTGGAGGTGTTTGTGTGTGTGTTTGTATGCACAATGAACAGTGCTATGGACTATTCATTGGAGTGATAAATTGTGTTCACTCTGATGTCAGGTACCTCTCATTGACTTTAGTTTCTTTCCTATTAGATATGTTTAAGATTAACCAGGCATTAGTCATTAATCAAGGAGGTATCTGCAAATAAATTTTTCATCATAATGAGCTGTGTAGTTGAATTAATATTATCTGCAATTTTGTTATTTGTCATGATGTATGGGTATGGTACCAATGCAGTGCGCCCAACTTGGCTGTTGGTGTTGCTGTGATCTCAAGAGATAACTCAGCAACAAATAAAATGCTCATGTAATAATATGTCAGGGAATCTTTCAATTGCAGGATTTACATTTAATGTTTTAGGCACTGCACTACAGTTCTGTGTAGTATTGATAACATAGTCTATAGTCAAGTAGCAGTTCAAAGATGAGACGGGACAAAAACAGGGTATTGGAGCAAAATAACTTTTAGCTATAAATATAGGTGTCCTATTACATGCATGGACATTTAAAATTTCACTGTACTCTGATTCTGCAAGTTCTACATATAATGAGGAATAAATAAAATCTTTTGGTAGGAACTTTAGTTTTAAAATGCAGTGTGAGTTTTTGTGAGTGACCAATTCCTCACATCTGAATTTGTATCTTTTCTGCCTAAGAGACATAAGAGAACTAGTACTCTTCATGAGATTACAAGTAAAGTCTTTTGCTCAATATAATATAATCTCTCTTATGACTGACTGAATTCTGTAAAAGAAGGGTATGTGTAAGCCGCTAATGAATACAGTGCATAAAATATTGTTGTGGATATTGTTGTGGATAGTAGCATTTTGTAATCATTTAATATTCATTTTAATAATTTATAAAATTTCATTCAAAACAAAATTATTTAAAAAATGAACCTGGATACCTTGATCTGTTTACTCTCAGACTGCCCTCATAGATGTTCTAGAAACCTTTATTATTTTTTCCTATTATTTTCATTGAAGTGTTAGAAATTGGTAAAGATAACTTCTGAAACAGCATGCTTCTAGAGAGCCTGAGGGTTGGACTAGATGATCTTTAAAGGTCCTTTCTAACCCAAACTAATTTGGGTTAAGATTCTATGATCTTATGTCAGCGCCCCATGCTGGGGCACTCCTGCCTCCAAGGCCTGGTCCTCCTGTCTCCTGACATTTTCACGGGGTGAAACCCCCATGAGAATAACAGCTCATCAGCTGCTGATTTGAATAGTGAGGGATTCATGGGCTGAAATGCACCTTGGGAAGCTTATTATCCCAGCAACTAGAGTGGAGCCATCTGGAAGAGTGAATCCTAATTTCTGAGTTGGAACCTGTTCCAGTTTCTCCTTAAAATAATGAATACTGACAACAGAACCGTCCTATTTGTAAAAATGAAGGAAAGGACATCAAAAAACTACCAGCACACCCCAAGCAGCCAGTGGAGAAATCTCCAACATAGAGGAAGGGTGAAGAAAAGGTAGAACTTGGGGAAGAGAGTAAATGCCAATACTTTGCAGGCCTTTATATTATTTTGTAAGATGCAAGGCTTTGTGTTCGTATGAAGTTGTGTGGCCTCACGACCCACTTCAGAATTTAAACATCTGTAGGAGCTTGACAAAACTGACAGTCTTCCTCCTCTGCAAAAACTGCATTTACTCTAGTACAGTCAGTGTTGATGTCCTTGTGGACGTATAAAAGAGCAATATGATTGAGGAGAGCTTGTCTCATGGTTCATTTATGCCAGGATTTCAGTCCTGTTGTGGCACTGAAAAATCATTCAGCTGTTGCACATGAGGCAGCAAGACCTAGTGTGAGACACAGCTATTTGAGGTGGTCTTCGGAACATATCCAGGTCCTGGATGCATTCAGCAACTACTGATGCTGACCTATAGCACAGGATAAGATTAGTTTGCATTTCTAATGCATATCATGAAGCAGCTGGCCTCCCCAGAGCAGTACCTGGGCTTCACTTGATATCACCACGTCATGTTTGAAAGGGAAGTTCTCTCTATGGATAAGAAAAGATTAAATCCGTTGAAAAGCACTGTGTGGTCAAGTTATCTCAGCAAACACAGCTACCTTCTTTGGGATGTAAATTAATCTAAACTTTCATATAGAACAGTATGAGCCCTTAAAATCCAGCAAATTAATAATCTGAAAAAGCTTCAACTAAATACACAGAATTTACTAAGCAGATGAGACATCTGTCTCTCTTCTGCTGCCTCTTCTCCTTGATTACGATTTAAAGTGGGAAAGCCCTGTCTGTAATGTCTGATTCTTCTGTAACCATTGTCTGGGAGTCATAGTTGGTGTATTTTTTGTACTGCTTTTCAACTGGTGACACTGGTATTGTTGAAGCCTCACAGTTCATTGAATGTTTTTTTAATCCTGTGTTGCTTGTTCACACCATGTTTGGGTCGGTTTCCTGACCCACCACAGCCTCCTGTGTTCCCCTGCAGCCAGCCTTGCCACACAGCTGAGTCCAAAACTTGCCCTGCATGATCTGCCTAGTGGGGAACTATGGGACAGCAGGTATGTTCCTGGAAATCTATGCTTACAGTAGTAAAAGCTGCAGTCTAGCAAGAGAAATAATAGTCACAATTATCACTGAAGTGTTTTGACACACGTTCGTAAAACTCCTTCAGAACATACATGGAATGTATTATTTATTTTAATGAAATTCTGTCTAACCTAGGTTATTACTCACTCTACTGTCTGGTTTCCCTGAAGTGCCAACTCAGAATATGGTCTTAATGATGAGCCTGAAGAGCTTCTTTGGATTTGCAGATATGATCTTATCTCAGTGCATTCGAGTTTTGAGAGAAAGATGTTAATGAAGTGGCAGAACACTTGGAGTACGGAGATTTGTTGGCAGAGTACAACTCTCTCTCAGTGACATCCTTGTATTTTTTTTTTCAGCACAGTATTTGTGGAAGAAGGGAAATGGAGAAGCCATTCTGAATCCTTTGAATCCCCTTGACTTCAGGACAGAGCAATGTGTGTTCCTCTATGTTATAGTTTGTTGAATGCTCTGGATCACAGTGCATGAGCAAGTTTAAGTATGATAAATGCCTCTATAGCTAGGTCATCACAGTGGTCTGCAGATTTTTATCTACAGAAGAAGTCCTGTTGTAACAAAAGCAGCATGCAATTGTCACACATGCCAAGCAATCCCTCTGTCCAGTATCATGGGTGATGAATAGCTGCTGTGCTGGAGGAAATCTGAATGTGAAAAAACAAGTGCTCCCTCTTTTGCCAGGGGACTGGTGTAAAGAGGTAAAGCCAGGCCATCAAGTCCTTGAAAAAAAAAAAAATCTCATCTTGTACAATAGGATTTAAATCAATGTGAAGTTTAAATTCCAGCTCTGATTCAGATATTTATAAACCCAACATCTGCATTTCTGTAGAAAGAACATTTAACAGGTTGACTAATAACCAAATTTGCTGCAGGAAATGCAGAGGAAGAACATTTGGAGGTCAGATAATATTAATCAGGAAACTTTTCAGCACATCTTTGATGTTCCCATTAATTTTATCTTTCCTCCAATTCATAAATAATATCCATCTGGAGAAATTTAGATGAATTTAGTTATGTTTTATTAAGCAGGAAGTAATCCACTGGTCACACATTTTTAGGAAACCACACTTGGCTTTATCTTCTCTTCCCATGGAGAGTAGAGTACATGCATAGTAAAATCTCCTCCTAGTTACATCTCAGCTACAACCACAGATTTTTCTTGTATTGCTCTCTTGTCGGATCACCCGAGAATAAGCCCAAGCACCAATAAAATTTTCTGTTTACCCTGGATATCTTGAAATACCATGGCTCTCAGGAATTACTTTGTTGTTTTATTTAAAGGGTATGTACTACAATTGATTCCAGTGCATCATGACATTTACAAAAGTGCTTTTTGCAAGAAAGCTACTAATGTAGGTGCAAAAGAAAGCATCTGTAATTTAAGGTAGTTTACTATTCTGTGGTAAATTTGTTTGAGTCTAAGAACCAAGCATTCTGGAAGGCACAGGGGAGAGAAGATCTGGCAGCAGAGGGCTCATGGTAGGTGTATGGTCAGGCTCATGACTTTCCACATGGGACACGTTGACCTATGCAGGTCCTGGAGTCACAGCACCCACTGCCACCCATTTTTGGGGATGACTTAGGTTAACATCATCTCTGACCCCAGTTTCTCCCATGAGGCCATGTCTGCCACATGCATGATGGAGAGACTCTGAAAATTCTCCAAGCAGAGTGTTGTTTTATATAGGTAAGCACCCACAGAGACAACATGGGTTGACTCTGAGTTTTTCTACTGCTTGCTACAGGACGTCATATCATGGTGAACCAATGTTTTACTTCCTTTACCGGGATTACTCTGTGAAGCAATGGTGTAATGTACTATCGTGAGTTAATTTATAAGTTATTCTATCCTCTGTAATTGTTCATTGAATACCTTACTAATGTGTTCATGCCAAAAAAGACAGGAAGTAAATTAAGGGAAGCTGTGGTAATTCTTAAAAGAAATCTGAATGGGGTTTTGTTATGACCTTTTATACAAGATATTTTCCTCATTCTAGTTGGTAGCAGAGGGAAGAGAGAAGAAATTAAAACTTTTTAACTATTTGTATACAAATGTCACTCAGAGGTCCATAACTAAGGCTGAACTGAGCTACTTTTAAAACAAGGTGATCTACCTGACCAAGCAATTGGGAGTTTTCTTTCAGATTTTCTGACTTTACAACTTAATTATTACAAACTAAAAATAAATTTCAGATAGATTCCTAAAGTCTTTTGTAATCTCTTGTCTTACTTATTATTTTGTTCAATTATAAGTTCAGTTGGAAGTTCAAAATATGGCTTTTAAAAATTCCTATCTTGTAAAAACCTTGTGCAGGCTATCTTAGGAAACTTTGAAAGATGAGCAATTTTTAAAAATAACTTTCGGAGTATGTATACTTTATCAGGAGTCAAACAATACATCTCTGCTAAAGACTTGTAAAAATAACTGCCCTTAGCTTTAGAGCAGCAAAGGCACTGTTGAAATTTTAGATGGACTTCTCTGTCTCTCCTTCTTCATAAAATCACAGAATTATTTAGGTTGGAAAAGACCTTTAAGATCATTGAGTCCAACTTTTAACCTAGCAATACCAGGTCTACCACTACACCATGTCACTAAGTGCCACATCTAGACGTCTTTTAAACACCTCCAGGGATGGTGATTCCATTGCTTCCCTGGGCAGCCTGTTCAGAGCTTAACCCTTTTGGTGAAAAAATTTTTCCTAATATCCAATCTAAACCTCCCCTGGTGCAACATGAGGCCATTTTAGGGGGCTGTTAGCTCAGTCAGTTGAATGTGGCGCTAACAACGCCAAGGTTGCGGGTTTGATTCCCCTTCAGTCCTCATGTGTTGCCTGATCTAGTCAAGAGGTGGCATCCCTGGCGATAGGGAGGCTGGATTAAAATGATCTCTAAGGTCCGTTCCAGCCTCGGCCATTCTATGATTCTATGATTTTCTCTTGTCCTGTTGGTTGTTACAGGGGAGAAGAGACCAAAGTGGCACTGCATCTCCAGGCAGTATGGCAGGTTTCACCTTTCTCTTGCTCATCAGATGGGGGTCAGCTAATTGTAAGAGAGATGATTTTGTGCTCCAGTCACTGCTAACAGAGTACATTTAAGAGATGAGAATAAATACCTTAAATCCAACACAGTCTCGAATAATTTCCAGATGTAACTGTTGTATTAAAAATTTACCTGTGAACAGGAGAATGACACAGAAGAATGTGGTTTTCAAAACAGGAGAAAAAAATACAGGCATTGCAAAAATGCTGATAAAATGATGTTACACCTGGACTGCTTTCCAGTGGCGATGTGAGTGTGCTGATACCTGAGCTGTAGCTGAGTAGCCACTGTGGTGTCTACATCACAGGTCCCAGTCCTGTCCCTGGCTGGCATGGAGGTGGGCAGGCAGGGTGCCGAGCCCTGCCCAGAGCTGCTGCCCTGGCCCCTTCCCTCCATGCTGGAGCTGCAAGGGGCCACAGAGCACACCGCGGTGCCCAGGTGTGAGTGCGGAAGTCAGGTAAAGACTTTTGGGGTGGTGCACATTTTGAAACTGTTCAAAATGCTAATGGAATATTTTAATTAGGAATCAACAGTCCTACTTAAGGGCTTTGACTAGATTAATGAGTTAGTAGGTTATATAATTTTTTTCACTAAATTAGTGCTTTAAATACAGAATACTGAGATGAGTCTGAACACAAATACTTTTAAGATATGAGAACGTACAGTTTGGGATATTCAAACAAGTTTAGCTTTGCTCATCAGAAACACAACACATTACAGAAAAAACCCCCACAGCCTAATATCCTTTTAAACTCTTAAAATTAGCATGAGAATATGTTAAAAAAAACACCTTAGTATTTTGGTCTATCTTAGAAAAGCTGTTTGAAAAGCTTTTTGAATATAATTTTACTGCTCAGAACTGTGTTTTTGGAGAAGTTTTCAACCTTCTTTGCTTAGGCAACAAGATTTATGCATTTTGATCTGTAATTCTCTTCTTCTGTACACCCTTTCCTTCCCAATAACATACACTACCTTTGGCCAGTTTTTGGTCAGGTGTTATAGAGATGTCTCCAGGATGTTATGTTTCTGTTTCTGGGAGTAACGCACAGCTGGACAAAAGGAGAGATCTTCTTAGTGTCCCCGCTAGCAACATGAGCTCAACCTTTACAAGCATCAGAAAACCTAAAAAGGAGCTCATGGTGAGAACTGTAGGTACCTGTGCTTCATTTATTCTGGAGACCTGCACTACTTTTTATCACCATAGGCTACATCTACATGAATAAATAGTAAGTTACAGTAGGAGTGAATTTAAAGAGTGAAATAATGCAGAGATCCACACTGCATGCGTTTTGGGGATTTTTGCTTCAGAGTAGCTCCAGTCCTTTTTGGCAGATTAAAAGTCTCTTGGTGACTGGAGCACAGTAGGTGCTACCCTGGAGAGCAGGCTTGGGTTTAGGAAAGAATCCAACCTGTACACACCCCCAGCCACCTTTTGATATGAACCAAAGTAAATTGGGTCAGCCAGGAGGAATTCTCCTCAGGAGTCCTCCCACATAGGCAGCATGATAGATGCACTATATAAAGTACATGGTAGGCTGCTGCTGAGGTAGGTGCTTTCCCTCATCTAAACGCACCAGGCTGATACAAAAGACTTAATACTGGAATAATGCCATCTCTTCAGTGGTGACTGGAGTATCTCATAGAGAAAATCGGTATTAAAGTTGCATTTCATAAATGAAAAGATAGAGAAGCGACTTGGTTAAGATCACCTAGAAAGAGGTTAACTGGAAAAGTTGCTTATATAACTCTGTGCAAAGAAAAACACGGGAAAAATAATTCAGTCCGATTTAGTATTCTGTTGTTTAAATGATGCATCTGTACAAACTTTAGTATATGTATAGGTGATTTACAGAATCAGAGCCAATGTGTACTATAAGTTCATACAATACTTTACATTTACCAATGCATAACAGTTTTCTTTGGGAAACTGCTCTGTAATATTGGAGTGATGTTTTCTTCTGACCTCATCCAGTGAGGCATGCTTTACAGTTATTCTTTTTTTAAATGGTAGGTGGTTTGCCTGTATTCCAGTTTGGTTTTCCCAAATGATAATTCCCTTCTTCCACCTGGCTCTAAGAGTCATTAGAGGGTGACAGCTATATGAGGCATCCATACAGCTCTTCTGTCCTGTCTATTTGAGCTGCCATGTTTCAGATGTGTTATCAAGACATTGCTATTGTGCAGATACAGATTAGTTCTTGAGACTGATTTTTCTGCTTCACCAGTTCTTTTGTAGCTGCCAGAACTAATTGCTTACATTACCAATCTGTGCCTCTATCACTCTTTGGATGATGCCATCCATTGGAATACAGCTGCATACTTAAGTGCACTTTTCAACTACTTCTTACTATTCCTGCCTATGTTTACAACTGACAGAATTGTTCGTGATTTTTCTCTGACCTCCACTGCTAGCCAGAAATTGTATAATGGTGGACTGATTCATTCGCCTTTTCTACCTCTAAAATTTTCTGTATTTTCAGTCCTGCTTATAAATTCTGTATAAAGAATCTTTCCTTTCTGACACTAATGCGTGCTGTTTTGTAGTGACCAGTGGCATTTAGAAAAATTAAGAAAGGCAGGATGAAAAGCTGAAAATATATCAAAGCTTATACTGCCTACATGGAAAAAGTTATGGTGTTTGGTTTTTTTGTTTGTTTGTTTGGTGTTTTTTTTTTAATGGTCCAGCTGTATTACAGCTTTGTTCCAAGACTTAGATCCCAATACCCACTAACGGTAATACGCTTTGACACCACACTGGCTGTCAATATAAACTGCTGTATGATGCCTGCACATGTTCAACTACTTATGTTAATATTAGCTAAATGCTTTCTTATAACTCACAAGAAACATTTTGCATTATACTTCTACCTAGTATGTATTCAGAAAGAAAATGATAGTCTTGCTTAGCAGAAGTAAACAAATATATACATGTCTGTGTTTGCATTTAAGAAAAAAAACCCAAACAATAAAATATTTTCGTATTTGGTTTTAGATTTACAGGATTTTTTAGGACTATGAAGAACTTTAGTTTTATCTGTTCTTTATGTCACCGGTACACCAGGCTGTTGTTTTAATGTTGAAGATTAGTTATTATTAATAATTATAATAATATAGCCATGATACACTTTGACATAATGTGAATAAAAGACAGCTCTGTAAAGTGCATAAATGTAAGATCATGCTATGTTTAGTGACTGAAGATTTGTTGCAAATTTTAAACCCGGCATATTCAAATCCAAAGTACTGAAGTGCAATTGATATGAACATTTTCTCAACGCTTGCAGCAACTTTTTGCAGGATAACATTTTTGATGTCAAGCACAACATTTTTTTTCCCCCTAAAAATTATATAGAATAATTTTAAAGAGTGAAATATGTCATTTATTCATAACCCCAAATTTCATCATTGCAGGTTATGTGGATATGAGCTGACCTTTTATTTTGAAGAACATCATTGTTCTACATACTATCCAATAATTGTTAAATAACAATTAAATGTGGCATTCAGAATAATTTGGTCTAGTATTGGTTTTTTCAAGACACACGATACAGACCCATTAGTGACATGGGACACAGAGCTGAAGGCATTTTTCTGTTTGTCTGTTTGAATTATCAGACTTGTATGCAGATATTTACCGCAGGAAGCCGAGTTTGTTCTTGACTAAGAACTGAGATAGAAGTGAAAATTTTGGATAATCCATGTACTTTTGTTCTTGTCATACTTAATTCCAAAGTCTTTCAACTTTCTTAATCATTTCTTCAGATTCTACCCACCCTTTTCTTTTCTTGGTTTATTGGTTGCTAGCATGTGAAAACTAGTGCTTTTCCTAATTAATGTTATACTTCTCCAACGTGAACAATTTTATGCCTTTTACTTAACTGAGATGTGAAGCACACACTACAACTCTCAGAGTGCCAACTCAATGTTTTGCTGACCAGAACAAAGTCTCAGCTCATATGAGGAGCATTTCCAAATCTGCACACGAGGAAGTACAACTTTCCGATGTGGGATGGTGTAAACAGGCTCTCACAGAGATGGTGGGATTCCCAACTTTATCCCTACCACAGAAAATACAGATCAAATGCAGAGGAGGAAAAAGATGAGGGAGAAAGAAGGCTGCTAAAGTCATGAACATGAATAAACATCACAACTAAGTTGTGCCGTGATTTCCTACAGACCATATCTGCTGTCAGATCATTGTCACTATTTCCTTAAGGGAGTTGGGGAGTAGAATTTATTCCAGTAGTTCCAGAATTAGATTTCTCAAAGGGAAAATGGAGTGAGGAGAAACACAAGCCACTGTGGTTATACTGGATGCTGATTTAATTTACATTTGTAGTGATTGGATTGTAGTAATTTCCCTGGGGAGCAGCTCCTGATAAAATAATTTCAAAAGAGAATCTTAGCAATGGTGAGCTGAGAACTTCCTCAAACAAGATGGGCTACAGAAGAAAACATCTTTTTAAAGGCATGTGAGTTCAGCCAAATTTATTAGGAATCCGAAGAAAAAGAGAGCATGGAGAGACTGTCTTGCAGGTAAAGATAGTTCTTTTGTGGGAAAATTCTGTGACTGTAAAATTGTTTGCTATAAAATGATCTTCCAGAGAATTATTCTATATTCATTAAAAGAATTGATGGGAAATTTAAAGGTACGATTACGGAAGAGGCTGGTATATTTTCTTTTCAGTGATCCTTTCAAAGTTTTAAAAAATCTGGGCAGGCATGAAGTCCTTAAAGAGCAAGAGTGGGACAGAGTCTTGATGGGAATCCCACAATATGCCTAGGAAGAAAACATCAAGTCTCAATTCTGGTTTTGATTTTTGTCTCACTTTTGTGCCAGTCTTGTCTCCTGTTCCCCTACAGAGAAGGAGTTTTAGTCCTCCTCTACAGCTGGAGGGTTTCAATCCAATCCAATGTGAACCATTTCAGCAGTTATTAGACACTGTTATGAAAAACAAAAGAGAGGAAGGCTGCAAGTAATAAAAATCCCGATTAATGTTTGGATGAATAAAGAATGAAGCCAAACAAAACAAGGAAGAAGTTTATTATCTGTTTTGGAGCAGAGTGTTAGAACCTGTTTCGGACAGATTTGTGGTATATTTGGGCTGCCTATTCTGATTGGGCCACACAGCAGAGCTACAAAATCCACCTGATCTGAAGGCCCAGCATAGAAGCGATTCTGGCTCTGTTACAAAATCACCTTTGGTGTCTCTATTAATTAGTCAGCAGGGCTGTCACGCTGCCTTAGCTACAATCCATTTGTTAAACTCACTTTCATGCTAAAAATAGTCTCCTCTTGTTAGCCCTGACTTCGATAGGACAACTTTGGCTTGATGTGCAACGCTGTGCGAAGAGGCAGAAATGAGCTACTGCGACAATATTGGATGGGCTGGTATAAAGTCAGGCCAGACACACTTGCAGCAAGGGAGTTGGGGGAAACACTTAGCGTTGCACAAGTGAAAACCCTCAAAGAGACCTTGCCTCACCTCTTGCTAGCTGCTTACTTCTTTTACATGCATTGCAAAATGATTGCTATGAACCCGCGTCAATGCTTGTGGTGCCCTTAAAATCAAGATACCTCTAATTCACTCTGTACAAGAGGGAAAACATTTCCATCACGTTTAGTAAGTGGAAGCTCATTCCTTGTTTCTCAGAGCCCATCTCAATGATGTGGATCAATCTTCACGGTGGCTGATTACCTCATCACCCTGGCTGGCCAGGTGTCCGGTATTGGCAGCTGAGCAGATCAATAAGAGACACATCACATCAAGGCAGGTGGTGTGGCAGGTATTTGCTGTGTGTACTGTTTGTACAAGCCATGGAGCAGTGTTTCATACTCTCCTTAGAAC
>NW_009698426.1:22037-36251 GCF_000703405.1 Apaloderma vittatum
ACCGCTCTCAGTTCTTGATCAATTACTTTACTCCCTTTAGTCAGTATTTTTACAAATATGAGAGCAAAAAATAGAAGATAATTAGGTTTTTTCTTTGTTTATATGTAGACCCAAACATAACAACCTCCTGATCCCAGTAACCTTTTGTTAAAAGTTTCTACTAGTGCAGTCATCCCTATCTGCTAATATAGTCACTCGTAGGTTTCTGCTTTAAATCTCTTCTTTGGCCTTTGTGTTCACCTTTATATTCATCTTGAAATTTTGATTTTCTGTTTCAAAAGCTGGCCTACTAGCTCTCAGCTGCTGGTGACAAGCGTTAAGGTGACTGATGTTTTCTTGCCTTTTCCCCATATTACACTGCTAAACCATGGCAATTATTTTTTATTTAAGATTTGCACGCCTAGCAGAAGCCAAGAGAGTAAAAAAGCAAGTTCTACTTTCTTTGAATATAGACTGCATGTTGATTCCTGGACTTTTTTTTTGCTTCATTTAATAAGAAAGAATTTGTAGTCAATCAAAACTATAAGGTACGCAAATACACAGTTTCATTTCAATGATGGCTATTTTAAAATGACTCATGATGCTTACTTTAAAATTGAAATGTCGGAAGAAATTCCTTCTGTTTCCTTTCTTCCAGATCTTTATCTGAACAAAGAATTCATCAACACCAATGTGAAACTATGAAATATATCTGTGCTGTGGAACCCATTCTTTTCAAGCTCCTACACAAAAGGAAAGCAAATGAAAATCTTCATCTGTAACATTTCCCATTATACTGTGTGACTCCAGGCACTGATGTGTGAGACTTCATGGGTTCATAGTGCACAAAAATAAGTGTCCAGCCAGGACTGTCAGATCAGCTGTCACCTAGACCTCGGCTGCTTCTAAGTCATAAAAATCCAGACTGATTTTTCCTTTATGAAAATAAGAAGAAAACAGTGCAGAAATGCTAGAAAGATTGGAAGGGGACTGTTTGAGTAGTGAAGATAATTCCAAGGTTCTAAAGGTTTCAAAAATACATCTAAGCCCTTCAGTAACTCAGCTAACACAAGGTCAAATGCCATCCTCCTTCATGCCAGCCTGGGTTGTGGCAGTGGTTCTCAGCAGAGACAGCAGGGAGAACCACGCAGCTTTCCTCAACCACAGCATGACTGGGCTGGTTGGGGACCAGACCATCACAGGTCTTTGCTTCTGGCATTCAGAGTCTGGGTCATGCTGAGTTTTAGGTCAAACAATTTTGAGCACAGAGTGTACTAGTACAGAGTAAGGAGAGGGCTGGCCTTTACACCATTATTCTCTGGTCATTTGGCCCAGAATCTGGTCAAAGCATAGCATACAGAGCATGCCTCTGTGCCGTCCAAAACCTGTGAGAAAAATGACTGATTTGGTTTCCAGTGAAGTCAGATTCTTTGTTAAGTGCTGCCATTGTACACCGCTTCAAAGACAAACTAAAGCTTACCTGAACAATTTTCTAGCCCTCTTGAAGGAACCGATACAGAGAAGTAAAGACATTTAGTAAGACATCCCCAGCGCGGTGAATAGTTTAGTGAAATGTAAATGTATAGTCAAGCCCACTAACACTGCAAATAGTTTAGAACCTTCTGTCGCAAGAGAATTTGGATAACAGGAACTGCTAGCTCACATATAGACATGATAACAGGAAATTTGTTGTCTGTAAGGGCCTGATGGATAATTCCTAGCTAAAAGCCTTCTAACAAGCAGCAGCAATGAACTATGTAACCGTTGCTTTGTGAGATGGGTCCGTACACACATTGTGATGCTTTGAGAGGGACTTATCTCCGAGAAGGGAATGCAAGGCTCCTGTGAGATAAACAGGCACAGGCTGCCTCAAGACTGCAGACCTTGCTTGTCAGCAAGAACAAGGGAGTACAGGCTATGGTTCACCAAAAGAGCATGGTGATGAGGAGGAGGATTGCGAGCCTTCCTCCAGAAGACCCCAGCCCACGAACACTAGACGGCACTGCGCGTGCTGCAAGAGGAGGAGATTCAGCACACTTAGTTAGTTCTAAAACTAACCCAGCCTACACTCATGAATATGTATGCTTTTGTGTAATAAATATCTGTCTGCTTGTCGAAATGGTGTGCAAGCCATGAAAACAGATCCCCTTGCACCCAGCGCCATAATAAAGAATACCTGCTTAATAATCTCAAAGACTATTGAGTCCTGATCTCGGCTTTTCACAGCATTAGAACGCTCTGATATCATAAAGCAGATATGGCTGCATCACCTTCCCCTGGATAGTTGGATCTGCAAGACAACCAAGATGTCCAAGAATACTGAATATAAGGCTAGAGTTTGAACAGATTTCTCTTCTAGACTAGCTTTCCGCAGGATCAGACAAAGGCAAAAGAAGGCCATGAGCTGATTTAAGTGTTGCAGCAGCTGCAACTCAAATAAACCCAGAGATCTCACTTGTTGTTTAGTTTTTGCTTGCAGGATCCACGAGTAAGTCAATTTGGAGGGATCACAGTAATGACATTTTCTGTGTTACTTTTGTGATGGCTAGGGAAACTGCTGACATTTGGATGTGAGGAAACACAGGCAAAGAAAGGTGAGGAAAGTTAACATTAAAAAAGTGATACAAGGCACTGCTCTATTTTAGTGTACGTTTCTCGGGATTATTTCCACCTGCCTCAGGCATGTATGAGGTCTTCAAAAGAGTGCTGTTAGTTTCACCTTGCTGCTGTAATGAGTTTTTACTAGGGGTACCACAGCATTGTCTTTACTAATCTCTGCTTTGAAACACGTCTATCTTTAGGAGTTTCCTGGCCTCCACATACACACATGGAAATCATATACCTAATTTAAAATTTCATTAAAGCTTTATTTACCTTATTTGTCTAGGTGCACCTAGATGGTATGATCCATCTAAGTTGTTGGATAACCATGCTTAACAATTTTAATAATTTAAAAAATGTGATTATAAAGACAAAAAAAAAAAATAAATGCAATCATCCTCTCTTTGCCGTCCTGCTGTCTTTCATGCTCTTGCTGTCACTTAAAAATCTTAAGACGAAGGTGTGACCCTTACTAATACATTCCCATACGTGTCTAACACTTCTGCTTAACAGCCTTAGACTTCCTCATGCACAGACGTCCCTGGAAGTGTGGATTTATTCTCTTATGAAATCTTAGGAAAAGGTGCAAACTGAAGTGTAAATAACATTCATCTCACCAAATCGACTGGAATGTGACTGCTGCTTTTAAGGTGGATCAGGGCTTGGGGGAAACTTACAAATTTCTAACCAACGTTAAGGCTAAGTAAGAGAATGCTAAAGCACAAAGGCCCCGTGTTAGCACAAACTTATTTTTCTCAGCTTTTTCTCTTGTGTGGTGCATATTATCTGAAGAAGATAAGACTTGGCTATGCACAAGAATATTTCATATTATAGATGCAAAGTGTGTTACATTTACAACCCTGTTGCTTTTTATTACTAATCAATTGTCATATACACAAAAAGAAATCCATTTGGTGAGAGATGAGCCAGAAACATAAACACTAAAATGAAAAACCGACTCTGACAACTCAGAGATAATTTCCTGACATGGAGGAGAATGAAGCAATGGTATCTCTTTTTGCCACAGTGTCCTATCAGACCTTGAATTCATTTTCAGATGACTTGAGAGCATCTCTCTAGCTGTCAACACATCAAGCCTGTTCCAGAGCCCATTGATGTCAATATGAGCCTTTTCACTCACTCCACTCAGCTTTGATCATACCTTTGAAAAATTCAGACCTCATAAGTGCATTTGGTGGCTTTTTATCTATGGGGCTGGATCACTTCTATTTCCATGTTTATTAGTGCTATACCATAGAGATCTGCTATAGGGAGGATAAACATAAAAACATTTGGTATCAGTTGAGGCTTAGGGTCAGCCCACTCAAAGTTGCTAGAGGTTTTGTCATCATTTCTTATATAGTATTAAATATCTCCCTGTAATTTGCTGTTCTAGAATGATGTACTGCTGAGTGAAAATGATCCCAGTGTAAAATCTGTTAATTGGCAATTTCCAACAGGAAATCTGAAACCTCTGTGACCCTGTCTGAATTATCTACTGTAGAGAGATGCATCCCACATTACAAATATATTCAATTGAATGGGAAATAGGCCAGTATTTATAGAATTTAAACCTTCCTTCATGGTATTGAGAATCTTTCTTTTCTTCTGCATAAACATGCTTTTCCATTTCGCTTTTGAAAATGCAGTTTCTCGGCAGAATACCAGAGATGTAAACAATTATAAGGAAATCTGGGGAAAATTCAAAAGTCGGAAGCAATTCCAGATAAAAGTTAGAAAATGATGATTGGATATCAAGTAGTTCTAAAGATGAAAACAACTGGAAAACCTTGTACTGCAAATCAGGTTATCCTCACAAAAAAAAGATACACAACATAATTTTATCACTCAGCTATGTGACATATTTTTGCTGGAATGTGTGCCCTTCTGGCCTTTATTTTCTACATACAGGCAACTGATCCATGCACAGACACTGTTTTATTCTTCTAACACTTTTTGCTGACTGTCTTAACCTGAAAACATAACCTTAACCTGTTAATGAGGCTGGTAATTTAAATAATTGTCAGCAATTTAAACTTTTAAATTGGTGAATTATTCCACTGTGGACAATGGAGCACTTTTCATAAAAATTCAAATCCCCTCATCCACTGCTTAATGGGGTTAATTTAGAGATAGATCCCCACATACACGTACACATCTAGAAATGATTTGCATTATCTTGTTCTAGTAAAAGAGTATTTCAGATTCAAAGACCTGGTTAAGGTTTAGAAATATACCATATATTTCATGGTTTTGGCATTTTTTGACAGGTATCTTGTCAAGCACTTAATGCTGAAACGTTGTCTGCAGACAACATAAAGGTACTATTTAAAGTTGTAACAGAATAGTATGCATAAGTCATATATGCTAACATTAGAAAGTATAGCCAAAAACTTCTGTGTGGACTTAAGTCAAGGTTCAGTGACAGAATCACAGAATTACTGAGGCTGGAAAGACCTCTGAGATTGTCAAGTCCAAGAACGCAAGTCAGAACACATCAGCTGGAGGTGATAGGAGAGGAAAGAGACCAAAGTGTGTTGATTTAGCTGATTCTTTGAGAGTGTCAGAGATGCAGAACAGTGCTGTAAAAATTCTAGGATAAATTACGTGATTTTAATAGCGTTCGGGATATCTAAGTGCAATTGTAGAATTTATAGAAAAATATAGAAAAAAATAATTTTGAATACATGTAATTCTGGTCGTGATTGCTGAAGAAAGACATATGTAGTAAAAATGGATGCAGAGAAAATAATATGGGACTATGCAATGTATGGAGTATCTCTCTTCTGAATGAAAGTTTGGTTTATGAAACTAACCAGACAACAGCTGAGTGAACAGATATGGATAAATGCATCTAAGGCTAAGGGATAATTATCAATAAGGAGGAAGAGACAGTTAAAGAGCAGCCATTTATGAAATAGCAATGAATAAATTTAGACTGGAAATTAAAAGGTTTCTAATAATCAGAAGAACAAAGTTTAAGGTTAGCAGAGTATGAGTTTCTGAAGCTGGAAGAAGAAATTGTACTGTTAAAAGGATTCTAAAATGCTGAAATTGCTGCTTGCGTGCTGTTTGTTTTGCTGTTTGTTTTGGTCCCATCTTTCATGGGTTTTACTGACTGTCCACCTTGTCACTTCTCCCCTACTTGCATCCTTAGAACACCTTTCCCCCACACACACTTTCTGATCCACTGGAAGAACTTACAGAAAGGTAATGAAAGGAGGCATCTTCTCAGTGCTCCTAAAACTTTAATACGTCATATTCTGGTGGTTGTTTTGTATCCACTCCACACAATATAATTGTCAGATTTAAGGCTGGAAGATATTTTTTCCTTCTGCTCAGATTGGTAGGCTTTAGATTTTGCTCATTTTTGGCTGCCTTTGGTGTTATGGACAGAGTAACCTACTTAGATTTAGCTAGGGCTTTTATTGAATTTTTCCCTGCTATGTCAGGGAAGTGGCTTACCGGCTTCTTGGCAATAATTCTAACTTTGGAGTTTTTATTGTAGTTTTTAAGTTTGTTAAGGAAGTTAGGAAAGTTTTATGGCTTCTGTCAAGTGAAATAGATGTTGTAACGTGTTCTACAATTAAATATCTATGAGTGTAGTAGCCAAAGATAGAAAAAAGGCTCTAGATTTCATCTGCTTGAATAAATTCAACTAGAGCAATTTAGAAAAATAAAACAACCTGTTAATTTCAGCCAGACCATCTAATATCCTTTTCATTCATTATTCTTTTCATTCACAAAGCTTTAGAAGGACTGTTTTCAGTTTTCTTTAATCACTTTGTGTTATTTTGTCTGATACAAAGATATTGTCTATGGCTCAATACAAGTTTGACAAACTGTTTTGTGATAAAGATCACAAAACAAGAAAATTAATCAGTGCTAAGAATTTTTTTCTGTTTTATTTTGTTCATTATGAAATAGTTTTGTTTTTTTCTTTTTCTTTGTGATGCTTGGGATGTTTGTTAATGATGGAGTGAAATCTCTTGTTGCCAGGGGCTTTTTTATGTACCAGAAATTTAAAAGCAGGAAGAAGGAAAAAGATGTGAATGTGTAAGGATTTAGTGACTAAGAGTTATCTCAATATTTCCTGTCTATAGAACGTGAAATCATCCATCAGTTATTAGGATGGTAACCCCATAGTTGGGCCAGGTCATTGCCAGGTGTGAGACTCAGGATCTGGGTGAAGCAATGAGCCTCAAAGCATCAGAGGTCTCAGGAGAGGGGATTCACACATCTGTGCTGATGAGAAAGCTGTCTACAAAACTTGTGAACAGAGTTGCTGTAATGATAACAGTTTTATTTTGGAGAATACTAAGCTTTTTAACCTATCACATATATAGTGAGATGTTTTTTTCTGCTTAACTGTATGTGCTGAAGGACAAAAAAGCAAAGTGTCTTTAATCAAAAAGATTACATGTCATTCTAATTTGCAGGGCACATTCACCATTTTTTTGGCTGTCAGGAATCTTGAAACAGTCACTTCCTTTAATATTGTTTTTCATTAAATTTTTTGTGGGAAAGTAGTTGGACAGTTTGATACCGATGCTGAGCAAAAATAGATGAATTTCCAATTCAAAGCCAATGGATGTGGAAGGCCCTGAGGCAAATCTACTATGTACCCTTAAATGCTTTTTTAGGAAAACAAGATGTGTTCTTTGCAATATAGTAGCTCACAGTAGAGATACAGTAAATAATGGAAAGCACTTTTCAAACTCATATATTGCCAAAAAGTAAAAGGCTATGAATTACCAAGACGACGTCATCATCCTAGCCATTTGAACATGTTAGAAAGCCCTACCTTGAGATGTTTTCCTTAAGGAAAGGAGTCCAACAGATCTCTAAAGCTGAGCTGAACAACAGTACTGCTGACTGGTCCTCTCTCTTCACAGATACTGTCTCTAGCCTGTCTGCATCCAGCTGCTGACCCTTCATCCAACTGCTCGGGCTGGTTATATCTTGTTGGGTGTGTTGAAGTTACTTGGCTAGTCCACCTAGGCATTATACATCGATCGCTAGAGGAAAGACAATGAATCATTTCTTCTTCCTCAGTCTCGTAAATCAGCAGTAAAGTGTGGGAATCTGCGTGTTTGGATGCATTCTTTGAAGAAGGAACAAAATTTTTTCTCTCATATGACAGCAGTATATTATGTTCCGCAGGACTGAGTGTTGTAGAAGCCCAGGAGAATGGGAATAGCTATCTACTGCTTAAGCTGTGAAAAGAAGAGATCATCCTTCATTATTGTAAAATATATATTTTTTTTTTCCCAATTCCATATCCTGGTCTAAATTCAGATTGTGCCTAGCCTAGAAGGTTGCCTTCAGTTAGATGTATTTGTCAATATTTTCTGCAATTTTCCTTCAGGAAAGAATATTTGGATATCGAGGCAGGGTTTGGTTAGGACCGTTGCATTTAGACCAAGATTTCAGATCCAGCCAGACCAGCCTGCACTTAGCAGATGAGAGGATGAATCTCCCCGCCGATGTTCTCAGCCTCTCTTGATCCAGCACCAGCATGTGTCATTTATTTGCAAATAAAAGAGACTTTCACAAATCTAATAGTAAGACTCCATAAAAATTAGAATTTCTTGCAGAGTGAATGTGTTAAATTTGTGAAGGCAGGAATTAATATTGACCTAATGAGTTTATTCATTTTGTTGGCTACTTGTTCCCTTTGATTTTGAAATTTCCATTTTGGAAAGATTTTATGACACTTTTAATATCAATACAATTTTAATGCTATTTATTTTAAAGTTATGTTTATTTCTGTTTCAGAATATCTGTTTTTCTTAAAAAGCAAACTTTCAGTATATACTGTATACATAAAAAAGTGGATACACATATAAAATTTCTTTAAAAGTTATTGATTCAGAAAAAAATGATCTTTTAACATTTTGGGAGCTTTCTTGGTGTTGGTTTCCAGGGCTTAATTTTTTTCAACAGCTTTAAAGGATTTGTCTTTTAAACTTTCCTCTAGATCATATTCACTTTAGTGGTTGCTAGCAACGAAACTAAAAGCATGTGATGTTACTTGAGACAGTGCAAGCTAAAAGATCTTATTTCTTAACACATCAGATAGTTAGGAACACTGTATCACCGATTAGTATCACAGGAAGGCGTCTCTCTAAGACACTTTGTAAGTCAGTAAGAATACAATCAGCTTTGATTTAGTTAGCATGGATAGAAAAACAAACAAACAAAAAACCCCAACAAAACCGCAAAACCCCCACAACATATTATTAAGAGTAATGATATAAACAATAGCTTGGTGTTGTAGACACCTTGAGTTTTGTTTGCTGGAGCCTGTGTCAGGGATTCACTCTTCTCCTGACCCATAACGTTTGAACAAAACCTATGTCGCATTGTGTTAGTTGCACTGTAGTAATATTTTCATTTTACAATAGAAACATTCAGTGAGGGAAGTTCAGACATTACCTATTCAGTCCTCAACTCCTGTGGTAAAACTATAAAATCTCAACAAGGGAATGCATCTTCTTGGACCTAGCATGAGACCACAAACTCATTTCAAGGAGATCTCTAAATAGCCAAGAAAATAAATTCCCACTCCTTTTGCGTGGATGGCGTGTGAACAGCAAAAAATGACAAGCACCCTATGTAATGTTTCTGTGTGTCTCTCTTGCTGAACTCAGCAACTACTTTAACACTTAATTTTCAAAGAAGAAAAGATGCCTTTTTATGGAGCTATTATAGGAGTGCAAGGATGATGAAAGAGTTGTGTCTCCTTGATATGAATCCTGACAGTCTACCTCAAGAATAATCAGGTTGTTTACTCAGGTTGACCTTTTTATTTTTTTTTCCGAGCTGGAGATATTAATTTCTTGTATTAATCTGTGTAAACAAGAATTAATCTCACAGAACATGTCTGGAACAAAGACTGAGGCAGAGGCAACACCCAGTCAGGATAGCTCTCCTTTAGAGAAGCTCTAATTAATAGTCTTCGTACTTTCCAATCTAGGCTTCTGTGCCTCTCAGAGGAGAAGCAATGAAAAGGGGAAGGTCTCAGACAGTAAAACAACAACAACAACAACAAAAGCTGAAAAAAGCATTTTGGCTGCTGTGTATGTTAGTAATGCATCAGTGTGCCTCAAAATTGATGTTGATGCAGCCAGGAACAGAACCAAAGCCCAGTACCAGAGGTGGCGTATTTATAATGAGACCAAATGAAGGGGCTCATTAGTTTCACAAACAGTGAAGAGCTGACTTTTCCCTCTCTTATTATACCTCCTCCATCTCCATTATGAGGGTGTGCATGTGAAGGGGTGGGGAAGAAAAGCAAGCGTTATCACGCTTAGGCTGTGGAGTGATCTGAGCCCTACTGGGAAATTAATGAACACCCTGGTGATTCCCCCTCTGGGCTCCTCTCTCACCCAAATGAAATAAGAAATAACGATGAAATAGAAATAAGGATACCTGAAGAAAGCAAAGTATTACAGATGAAATCTTTGTATTGCCTTCAACTGGAAAAGAAAAAAAAAACCAAAATCCAAAAAAACCCCCACACAAAACAGGCTAAAACAATCCTCCCCCAAAAAACACCCAGAAAAAAAGAGCTCTGCAGAAAAACAGAAATAAAAGGCACTATGGAGTTTGCGTTCTTTAATTTAGATGCCTGGTGCTCTGTGGATCTGAGACAAGTCATAACATGCAACAAAGCCACCCTGGGTGTGATTTACCAAAGCAAAATGAGTTTTGACCCAGAGTGCCTTGAAGGCTGTGTGAATGACCCTTGGATATGTCAGAATGACACTCAATGAGTAATCACAAATATTTTTTTTTCTTTTACAGTTTTTGTTCAGAGACAACTCAGGCAAATACTCCATACTAATCCCAACACAGAACAAATAGTAAAAGCAGCCTTTGCTGTTAGTACTGGGAGAAAACATTCAATTAAGTTGCTGCAGTGGCTTAGTGACAGCAGCCTTTCACCTTTGGAAACCTAGCCTCTAGTTATCTGTCTTGGGTCACTAAAGAAAATGAGTTGATGTTCTCAGGCTAAGCCCTAGGGCACATTTTGCTCAGAATCACCAAACCACAGTATAATTTGGAGCTTTTGTCTGTACTTAGAAAAGGTCTAGGCCTGGAAAAAAACTGCAATTCAAGACTAGGATGTGTTAAGAACCAAGGGGCTTCCCAGAAAATTAACATAATTACATCCCCAGCACTTTAATTGACATTAGGTTCACTAACATGTCAAAGCCTAAAGAAAACTATGGGCAAAACAATGATGTAGGAATTAGGAAACATTCCTAGGTGAAGAGAAAAGAATGGAGTGTTCATAAATGGAAGGAAAACCTTTATCATATGGGCAAGTCTAACTGCTCTTGGTGACATAGCAGTGACATTTGCAGCACCTGTGCTGGCTTTAGCACCTCTACATCAGGCTATATGGTGCAAGGGCACACTTGTATCCAGTCATTTGTGCTTGAGAGAAGAGAAGTGTGAAATGCATGACTGGGAATGAGAGGAGACACTGCTTGGCAGGATGGGTCGGGTATGGTCTGTGTAGTCCCCACACCTCAGCCCTCTTCCACACCAGGAAGGCATGGATGGGCAGCAAGGATGGCATCCTCAGCCTGCCTGCTCCTCCTCAGACAGCTGGACAGGTGTGACAGCACTGCAACCACCACTACATCTTAGTTTGAAATAATCGTGTGTGATTGATCCCCTGGAGCCTTGAAGCGAGACTTCTCTTTAAAGTGAACTCATCAAGAGTCACCAGGGACTTCCCATCTTGAAAGTTACATTTAGAGGAAAACAAAAGCATGAAACTTCAGCAAGGAAATCTTGTCCAGAGAGCAAGAACTCAGAGTGGCTGGGGGAGGCAGAACAAGCCACAAGAGTTTATATCCTGCACATATTTCTTAGGCATTTCTTTCCTCCATACTCCCTTTTTTTCCCAGCAGATTTGAGCCTGGCTTGCACAAACACGTACACAAAGCCTGTGGATCTCTGCAAAAGTCTTTTTTTGTCAGCTCTGACACTTGGCTTTCTGCCTTCTCCCTGCCATAGACCGGCCCTCACAAGGCTCTCCTGCTTGTGTCGCAGCTGGTCCCATCACCATGCACCTGCCAGAAAACTCATCAGGTGTTACCTTTAAAGGGTGGGGAAGAGAGGAAGGCCCCTTCGCCTCTGCAGGGTTGCACCTAATCCAAGCAGCAGCAGCCACCAGGTCTATGGCAACTGGGAGCTTTTCCCTCTCCTGCTTCGTGTATGGTAAGGGCTGGCACTCTGGTGAGCAAGGGGAGAGGCTGACTAGCATCTTTGACTGGAAAGCAGGCTAGATACAAAGTTGCCTATGGAAGCAGGGTTCATCTGATTAATTCTGGGCCCTGTTCTATATTCTGCTTGTTTCACTTATCGTTATAGATCCAGAATGCTGTCTGTTTCTTAGACTGATTAGATATAGAGAAGTAGGGCTAGGAGGTTATTGTTTTTGAAATGACAGGACTGTATTCCTTGTCTTAATTTACTCACAGAATTAAAATTCAGAAAGTTTTCCTTGTTGTAGAGAGTCCATCAAAAGTATTTTTTTCATTTATTGTTCAATGGTAGACGAAAAATCAGGTTATATGTATGTATATTACAGTGTGTGGATATAAGCCAGAAAGCAATATCAAACAATCTTGGTAATGGTTTTTACGATATAAGGATTCCCAAACCTTTGTAATTCAATTTTTTCTGTGATTGTCTGAAAATGTTCTGATGTTTCCCTTTCTTTATAGAGCCCAAACCCCCCTCCCTATGCTATGTACTGCTTTTGTTGAAATTAGAGACCACAGTAGTCTATCGCTCTTAAAGATGAATTTGAGTTTTGAGTAGAAGATTGGAATGAGACACCAATATTTGCTAGCCACTACAATGGCTGAATTGACCCTTTCTTCTGCCTGAATGGAAGATATGGGGAAAAGGGGCTACTAATGTAATTTCTCTTTAGGTAGTTCCAATGGAAAGATCTTAAGCCTTGCCAGCTATGTACACACACCCTGCTTCCAAATGGTCTGATTAGGACATATGGTAATTTGTGCAAAGGAAGCACTTTAACAGAAACTGGCACTATAGGAAGGAGGGAACATGTCTTCAGCATCGTTATCATTTTCCGTTATGTTTTGACCACAGGTTGTCAGCAAATAGCCTTTAAAGTTTAATTACATGATCAAGTTTGCTGAAGACTGTGAAAGACAAAAGAGCAAATAAGTAATGGAAAACAGTCTCCCCCTCCCCTTCACTCTGGGGCAGCCATAATTAAAGTTAAAGTGCTGCTGCTTTGCTGGAAACCAAGTTAGGAAAGTGAATTGTAATTGCAAACACTATTTGCTCCATCGCTCCTGGCAACAGCATCATGTTAACTCAGTCTTTGTGTCTCCTGTGAATCTCCCAGACTGACGAAAACATCTTTTTTTATCCAATTTGTTATCACTGACTTCAGAAAGTCATTAAAGAATATCAGTAGAGCCGATTGGGATCTGGATTAAGAAATCAATTATTGCCAGGAAGTACCTTTATAGACACTAATTAGGCCTTGACTGACATTTACGGTATTCCTTTGATAGTATATATGGTCAGTTTTTAAAGATACAGGGCAGATATCAGTGCTGCTTGTGACACCCACTTGTTGGTTTGTTTGTTGGTTTGGTTTTTTTTCATCTGGCTATGTGCCAATTGATGGTAGAAGAGATGTGTACTGCCACATCTATGAAACATAAAATACCTATCAAATGTGCATTTTAATATCAGTACAAATCAAGTCATTGACCTGTTCATTTAGCCAGAAATTAAATGTTACCCCTGGCCCCAGATAGCCTGGGTATATTTAGCAGAATGGTTCCTGTCTTTCACGGCTGTTCTGCAGATTGCCAATGGTAGATAGATTAGGTCTTCACAGGAAGGACCTAGTAGATATGTGACAGGCGTATATGGGTTTAGACATCTGTGCAAGAAAGAAAGGCTACAGGATAAGTAATTTATCCTGTGAAAGATAGAAACTGCTATAGAGATTTGTAATAGAAGCGGTGGAGACAAGTACAGTTTAATAGGGGGAACACAGAAACGGGGCAGTGCCAGGGGACGGTGTCGGAGTCAAGGTGGGAACAGAGCTTGTTTGCACTTTCTGCTTGTTTGTGCCCAATTGAAAACCACACTGTCAGTGTGATTCTCCATATGGACAAAAATTGAATCTTTCTGCTTTATGTACACTTGTACAATGTGCAATGTGAACCCGTAGCCCAGAAAGCCAATCATACCCTGGGCTGCTTCAAGACAAGTGTGGCAAGTAGGATGAGGGAGGAGATTCTGCCATTCTACTCTGCTTTATTGAGACTCCACTCGCAGTACTGTGTTGAGTTCTGGGGTCCTCAGTGTAAGAAAGAGATGGACCTGTTGGAGCAAGTCCAGAGGTGGGCCATGGATACAATCAGGGGATTGGAGCACCTCTCTTGTCAGGACAAGTTGAGAGAGTTGGGACTGTTCAGCCTGGAGAAGAGAAGGCTCATAAAGGAGAGTCCTTGCAGTGGCCTTTCAGTACCCAAACAGGGCATACAGGAAAGTAGGGGAGGTACTCTCGATCAGGAAGTATGGTGTTAGGACAAAAGGTAGTGATTTCAAAATGAAAGA